>NW_028255752.1:0-230674 GCF_964263255.1 Lissotriton vulgaris | reverse complement strand
AATTGTGGTAGAATACATGAAGTGATGTGGGGAGCCACGGTGGAGTGTATCTTATCTCCAAGCTGCTCCACTCACCAGCATGTTCTCCTACATAGTGCCAGTTGATATGAAGATGGTGTGCAGTGTGCTCCTGTTTTCTGCTGCCAGCCCTAATGTATCAGTTTGCTTACAGCACACCAGTGAGAGTTCCCAGCAGTTTTAAAGTAAAAGAGTGACCACTAGAGCTTTGCCGTGGTTGCCAGCTTCATGGGAGCCTTGCTCAAGGGCTGTTATGGTAGATGGTGTCCAAGGCAGCCGAGAGGTCTAGAAGGATGAGGTCTGACGTTTCACCTCTGTCGAGGAGGGATGAGATGTTGTCTGTAGCAGTGAGGAGACCAGCCTCAGTGCTGGGAGAGGTCCAGGATGTGGTTCATTTCTATGAACTCAGAAAATTGGGCTTTGATGGCCATCTCAATGGAAAGGGAAACAAGAGATGGGTCTGTAGTTATTGAGGTCCACTAGGTTGGCAGAGGGTTTCTTCAACAGGGGGGTGCCCTCTGCTTGTTTCTAGTCTTTGGGTAAGGTGGCAGACTCAATGGAGCAGTTGATAGTGTGGCAGAGTTTAAAGGTAATGGTAGTGCCGGCTCTGTTGAAAATGGCTGAGCTATTGTAGCTTGCATAGAAGATGAGTTTGTGTGTCTGTCCTCCTGAGTGGGTTGGAGAGGTGACCAGTTGCTTGAGTCCAATGGTAGTGAGGCTCTCCTGTAGGGATGAGGTTTTGTGGTTGTTGAGTTTGTCAAGGTGGAAATGTAGGGCACTGAGGAGAATGTATTCTGTTGAGGTGATAAAGTGGTGGGCAATGAAGTTGGCTATGGTTAAACTGATGGGAGACTGAGTTGTGGGAGGTCTGTAGACAAGGGTGTCACATAGGGATGTGTTTCAGTTTGTCTGGATCTGAAAGTGGTTGTGTTCTATGTTGGGTGAGTTGTATTCAGAGCTGGTTGTGAGGCAGAGGGTGTTTTGTGTATGATGGTATCACCGTCTCCAGGCTGGTTGGTGCAGTCCATGTGGATGATTTTGTAGCCTCTGGGGATGGCAGTTGGGATGTCCAGAGCTGAGGTGGGGTTTATCTATGTTTCCTTGAAGAAGGTGATGTCAGGGGGATGGAGTCGAGCAGGTCTCAGATATCAATGGCATGTCTTTTGGTGGGAGCTGGTGTAGAGTAGGATGCAGCTGAGGTGGTTGGGTCCAGTTTCTGAGCCTTGTGTGGTCGGTAGGTCTAATGTGCAGAGGCAGGAGAAAGTGGTGGAATGTATAGGGCATTTAGGGTGCTGGTATAACAGCAGTGGGGGCTGTGGGAACCAGGGTCCCTGGCACTGGGTACCATCTATGCCCAGATAGGTACAGACCGGCATGCACCTGCCAGTGTTTAAGCCACGCAGCAGCCACTATTAAGTAGTGGTGGGTAGGTGGAAGGTGCTGTCAGCTGGGACACATTAGGTGAGAAGCAGCACTGGAATGGGATAGGGTGGCAGGCGCAACAGCCGTGAGGGCAGGAAATGCAATGGAAGTGAAGGGGCCACAGAACGAGAAATTCAATAAAACAAGAGTAATAAAACAGAAAGAAAAATACAAGAGAATAAGAGAAATAGAAAAATTACAGGAAACAAAATGACAGACAATGCTCACTACCAGATGACCAGGGATGAGGCACTGGTGGGGTGGGAGTCTGTGGGTGTAGGAGGGCCTTGAACACTGACTCAGGAGAGCAGAAGGGCACAAAGTTACCAGTTAGACCTGCAAGGCAGGGGACCAATGTATGCTAACAAGATCAGAGATGTCCCTCTTTTTGCCTTTTTTCTATTGTCTGGGAAAGTACTATTTCTGAGTGGATGTAGAGTACCTACATATGGCCTGCTGCACTTGGAGCTCCCCACACCCACAGAACACACACAAAACCTCAGCAACATCCTGGACTCCTCGCTCACCATAATCACCAGATCAACAAGTCTCATCATCCTGCTTCCACACTCTACGCATGCTCTGAAAGATCTTCAAGTGGATCCCCACTGAGTCTCAAAAGATGATCACCCATGCACTTGTCAGGAGCAGAATCGACTATGGCTGCATACTCTATACTGGCATCTCCCAAAAACTCACCAAGAAACAGCAGAACATCTAGAACTCCTCCAGCATCCTCAACATCCCCTGCTGAAGTCAAGTCACCAGCCACCGGAAAGACCTCAACTGGCTTCAATGTAACTGAAGAATCACCTTCAAGCTGCTCACACTAGCTTACAAAGCCCTACACGAAGCAGGACCCACATAACTCAACCATTGCCTCACATTCTGCACACCAACCAGAGACCTCTTTTCTGTCCACCTGGCCCTGGCCATCATTATATGTATCAGCAAGACCACAGCAAGAGAAAGATACTTCTCCTACCTCACAGCAAATACATGGAATACCCTGGCTCTCCACCTCAGGCTATCACCATCTCAGTCTCAGTTCAAGAAGGACCTCAACAACGGGCTCTTAGTCTGAACCGCAGAGCCTTCGATGGACCAGCAACCACCGTCCACATGTCCCCTGAGACCCTCTCAGGTGAGTGTCTTACTTTACAAACACCTGATTGATCAGTTTTAGCATTACCTCTTTATGTAGCATTGTCATTGCACAGAGAACTGCTCACCTGTACCTTACTCACTACTTGTAATGATCTTCTCAATCTTGTAATATATATGTTTTGTGCTGTACATTCCATTCGTGTGTCACTTCTTTTTGTCTTTTGGCAATGGGCAAATTGTAAATGTTTTTTGTTTTCTTTCCCCCGACTGCATGGATCTAAGAACGGCCCTGGTTGTTATGTATATTATTGTCATGTCTTTTAGGTTAGTTGCATCATGTACATATTCATGACATACATGTTCTCCCATCCACATGACATGACGATCATTAAGAGGTGACCTTTTACCTAGTAGATTACTTCTGTCTCTTCGACAACCAGGCTCTTGGTACACTATCCTAATACCTGGACCTGATGTTCATAAACTTGTCCCAAACATGGAAGATTGATTCTGTATCAGGGTCTCCAGTTTTTGCATCCATGGCCAACAGCCAGCTGTGCATGAGTGTTTTTGTTTATAAAAGGATTAGCAAAGGATTAGTGAATGTTTTCAAAATATAATATACTTTTTTACTTAGAAGCGTTATTGGAGGGCTTCCTTTGGGCCTGCTTTCAGTGCTGGGCATCCTGATTTTAATTATATTACTTCACAATGGATGTCTGCATCACTCTAAACATGGAGAAAACACTGCTGGAGTGATGTTGTCGTGAGCGATTGATGTTCTTTGTGGGTATACCTCAGCTACGAGAGCGGAGTGAGCATTGGTTCCGCTCTTTCAGACAGGCCTGGCATGACTGCATCCTGCCAGTATTCTGCTGCCTCTTTTGCGGATCAGGACTCATGTTGAAACTCTGTCTGACACTTTCATCGGGTGTGTCACCGGACATAGACATGCTCCTAGAGCCTTTGCGGGCCCATGTGCAAAGTTGTCCAGAGCCTATTCCCTTGTTGATGATGGCATTTTTTAAGCCTCCACAGGAAGCTTCAGCTCCTGTTGGAACAGAGATCAGCTCCACCACAGATGTTCAGGCGTCAGTCTCAGGTGCACAGGCATCTAATTCTTTCCGACAGAGGCGGTGGAAACAAGTGATGACCAACTCTGCTCACTTGAGATCATACTGTAGATCCTAGAAGGGCTGACTCCTGCGTATGAAATGTTCAGAGATGTTGAGTCTTCAGCGCAGTATCCTTAAATAATGTGGCCTCTCCTGTGCTGGGAACGTTTGGCAACTTTTTAAACATTTACCAAATTGAAGGTCGAGCTGACTTTGTTTTTCTTCTCTGCTCTATCAGAACATAGTGGCTATCAAGATGCTCAGAAAATCAATTACAATATATTCAAACATATAAAGGGTTTTTTATGAACGCTTTTTTAGGGAAGAATGCTTTCACTGTAAAATTTGCTTTTATGGAAATTTTTAAGACTTTTTCAAGTACTATTTCGTTTATTTTAATATATATGATTATTATGCCTTTTTTAGCTTTGCTATCATTGCAAAGCTGACCTTGTTGACCTTATGATGAGGAGTGGGTGTCATGTCTTTAAGGTAATTCCCATCATGTACAAAGCATTACAATCGCCATTCTATGTGTATTCTGAAAAAAGTAAGCATGAGTGATTGAGAAAAAGATACCATATTGTTTCCACGATACCTGAGGAGTCAGGGTTGTTATGTTCAGTGGTTGCCAGAAACTACATACACCACTGTAGGATACAGGGGGTTAGTAGTTGCACTGAAGAGCTAGCTGGTATACCGAGTGACTCCTCCTGTGGGGGTGTCCAGAGTCTGTCTGCGCACCAAGCCCTCAGTTTAGGGCATCAAAAATGTGCAGGTCCTGGGGGGATCCTAGGAGCTACACAAAATGATGTGCTCAGGTTCCACTTAAACTTTCAGATGATCTGTCCATGGCTGCATATGAACCTGTAATGAAAGTGCAATGACCGTGCTGCATTTCATCCTGGAAGAGTTGCTCTCACTGCAGTTCATTCTTTATTGGCTGCAGCAGTTTCTTACAGAAAGAGGCCAGCTGGTAAAACTAGGTCTATTTTTCTTAAAGTGCTGCTAATTCCTGTTCAATTCCCAAGGGATCGACCCAGTCTCTCAGTAATAGTTAATTTAAAACATGTTTGCCCTATAGTATAAGAGCATCTGCCTCCAGTTTAAATCTCACCTTAGTGAGATGGCGGAGGTGCTCTTGGAATTCCATTGCCACATCGCACAAGATTATTGCTCTTTGTGGCAAATCTCTCTATTATTGTCACCCATCTCAAAGTAACAAGTGACAATTAATTAGGATATTTTTGTCTTCTGCTGAATGTATGCATTTCATGTCATCTATTTCATGTCATTTTCATTAAGGATATTATAATAATGTGTAATTGGTAGTAGTTTGCAGGTTTATGTGTCTCTGATTGAACTGACTTTCATAGATCAAAAGAGAAATCATAAAAAAGATTTTAGTTTGCACCTGCCTAATAATTAGAACAACTAATAAAACCAAAGATTTCAAGCAATTTTACATTTTTTTCAATGTATGTGATATCCGTCAGTAGGCCATATTCATTTTACCTTTTGTCATATTGAGTGAATGGCAAGTAGTGAATGAAAAATATCATAAGACTTAAATATTGTGTCAAAAACATCATCACCATGAATTATATTGTATATCACATATAGTTGTAATAATAATTGTTTTCAATATTTATTATAAATTAGCCAGTATATTAATTTGTGTAAATATTGTTAGCATTTTTTTATCTTTTTGAAATATAGTTTGTAATTTCAAATGTGTCATTATTTATTTTAATTGGTCATTTACTATAAAGTAGAGAGTTAGGGGGTTTGCAGGAACATATGGTGGGAAGTTAGACTACCCAGACATTCTCCTGCACGTATGTGCAGTCACTCACTGCAACTACCTGCAGGGTTCTATGTTGTCTCCTTTGAAGTGCAAGTCCAGCACCACCTATTAGGTGAAAGACAAAGTGGTTGCTTCAAACATTCCTCTATCTTTTAATAAAATGTGCTGCCCCCAGGGCAACCATATGTTTGCATTTTTTTGTTATAGGTGCACCAGGTTAAAACTTGCATCTGACCTCTTACTCAGTACTTTGTATCTTATATGCTCACGCAGCTCTGGCGCAGTTAGTTTTGCTCTTTGTAATCTGTTGTTTCTAAGTGTACTTTAAGTACTCTGTTATCCTGGGGTTTTGGATGTTCTCTGGGACATCTCTAATACATAAATACAATAATTTAATATGTCATGTGAAATATTCAAGTTTCACATTATAGACAAGTACCCTTATTACAGTATTTAAAAGTGCGACATGTAGAAATGTAATGTTGACATGTGCCTACAGTGATAGGTCCACAAAGCTCTGGCTAGAGAGTTTATTCATCTGTACATTTTGCTATCTCTAGATTGGGAAAAGCTAGAACAATATTTCAAATACTTTAAAAAATATTTATTATAAATGCAATTCAATAATGAATTTAGATTTGTATCTAATATTTAGGAAAAATCATTATTATAAAGGTGTCTTTTCCATGCCTGCATATCCTGGGGATGCATTTGCATTAATTTTTGCCAGGATGTGAAAGGTTAGAAGCGAAAGAAGAGCATATGGATGGGTTCATTACTTTAATTTAACAGAGCAAGGTTGAGATCTGCTCATTTATAGTTAAATATAAGAGGAGACTTGAGAAAGGAAATGCCTTTGTTGTTAGGCCATCAGTAACCAGTTGGGCACCAGCCTAGTGGGAGGGAGAGCAGGTCCCAAGACAAGATACATGTTAAACCAGGTTCATTTTTTGTTTGATTATAGGTATTGTTTAATTGACACTGCTAGTATAAGGG
Organism: Lissotriton vulgaris; assembly: GCF_964263255.1. Taxonomy (NCBI): domain Eukaryota; kingdom Metazoa; phylum Chordata; class Amphibia; order Caudata; family Salamandridae; genus Lissotriton; species Lissotriton vulgaris. Next base: position 224,209 of record NW_028255752.1, on the reverse strand, counting down.
CTTAGAAAATGAGGCAGAATTTTTTGAGTGCCAGGTAATGTCATATATTTTGTAGAGAGCCAAATGGTATCTCCCACAGTAAAAGAGGGTTCAGGACTACAATGATGATCAGTGCAGCATTCATGGGTTTCTTTGATAGTGGCTGAGTGAATCTGGGCCTTTTCAAGGAGAACATGTAAATGAGCATGATAATCAAGCACTACAGGCACTGACTCCTCTGGTATGTATTTCATGGGTAACTTGAATGATATCGCTGGACACGGTAAAATGGGGACATTTTTTGTAATGCATGTTCTGCATTATTTTACGTCTATTCTATTGCCATAACTTGCTTGACAAATCCCTCTAAGATTCCATCAACAGAGTAGCTATAACTCCATGGTTTGATTGGTTCCTTCAGCTTTTTCTGTTTGTTTGCAGATGTTAGCTAGAATAAATGTGCCTATCCATGTCTAAATATTCGCACGAGGCTGTCCAAAAAACTGAGATCAATCATTCAAGGTATTTTTAGAGTGCGCTACTCACCTGCTGAGAGGGGGGGTTCGCTACTGCTCGAAGAGCCAGGTCTTGAGGAGTCTTCTGAAGGCGAGTAGGTCTTGGGTCTGCCATAGGTGGGTAGGTAGGGTGTTCCAGGTCTTGGCGGTGAGGTAGGGGAAGGATCTGCCGCCAGGGGATGTTCGTTGGATGCGGGGGACGGTGGCGAGGGTGAGGCTGGCAGAGTGGAACTGGCGGGTGGGGGTGTGGAAGTTGAGTCTGCTGTTCTGGTAGGCTGGTCCAGTGTTGTGGAGTGCTTTGTGTGCGTGGGTGAGGAGGTTGAAGGTGATCCTCTTGTCGACGGGGAGCCAGTGTAGGTTTGTCAGGTGGGAGGTGATGTGGCTGCGGCGGGGGATGTTGACGATCAGTCAGGCTGAGGCATTTTGGATGCGCTGTAGTCGTCGTAGGTGTTTGGCTGGGATTCCGGCGAAGAGTGCGTTGCTGTAGTCCAACCTTCTTCTGATGAGGGCCTGTGTCACCGTTCTTCTTGTTTAGGTCGGGATCCACTTGTAGATCCTGCAAAGTGTGCAGAGGGTGTTGTAGCAGGAGGAGTAGATGGCGTTCACCTGTTTGGACATGGAGAGGGAGGAGTCGAGGATGAATTCTAGATTGCGTGCGTGGTCGGTGCTGTCCCAAGAGTGGTCGGCCACCAGGATTTGTCCCAGGCTGAGGGGTTGGGTCCAAGGATGAGGACCTCCGTCTTGTCCGAGTTCAGTTTCAGCCGGCTGCTCCTCCTCCAGTCGGCGATGGCCTTCATTCCGTCGTGGATGTTGGTTTTGGTGGTGCGTGGGTCCTTGGTGAGGGAGAGGATGAGCTGAGGGTCATTGGCATAGGAGATGATGTTGAGGTTGTGGTGGCGGGCCACTTGTGCGAGGGGGGCCATGCAGATGTTGAACAGTGTTGGGGGACGCTGCAGATGATGTCGATGGCCGTGGATCAGAAGGGTGGGAGGCGGACACTCTGTGTTCTGCCGGAGAGGAAGGATGTGGTCCAGTCGAGGGCCTTCTCTTGGATACTGGCTTCTTGGAGGCGTGTTTTTAGAGTACGATGGCAGACTGTGTCGAAGGCGGCCGAGAAGTCCAGGAGGATGAAGGCTGATGTTTCGCCGTTGTCTAATTGGTGCCTGATGTCATCTGTGGCGGCGATGAGGGCTATCTCAGTGATGTGGTTTCATCTGAATCCAGATTGGGATGGGTCCAGGATGTTGTTGTCTTTGAGGTGGCGGGTCAGTTGCATGTTGACGATTTTCTTGATGAACTTCGCTGGGAATGGGAGCAGGGAGATGGGCCGGACGTTCTTGAGGTAAATGGGGTCCGCATTGGGCTTCTTGAGTAGGGCGTTGGTTTCGGCGTGCTTCCAGCTTTCCGGGAATGTCGCTGTTTCGAAGGAGATGTTGATGACCTGCCGTAGTTAGGGGGCAATGGCTGCGTCTGCCTTGTTGAATATGTGGTGTGGGCACGGGTCTGTTGGAGATCCTGAGTGGATGGAGTTCATGACCTTGCGTGTCTCGTCGTCGCTGACGTTGGAGCAGGAGGTAAGGCGGTTGGCGTTGTTGGTGTTCGGAGGAGGGGTGGAGTCGGTCGTGGTATTGAAACTGTCGTGGATGTCATCGATCTTGCGGTGCCAGTAGATGGCCAGTGAGTCGCACAGTTCCTGTGAGGGCGGGATGTCGTTGGTGTTGGCACCGGGGTTGGATAGTTCTTTAACAATGCTCTTTGCTGTTGTATGTGTTGTTATCCAGGCGGTCTTTGAAGGAGGACCTCTTGGCTGATCTGATGAGGTGGTGGTGTCTGCGGGTAGCGTCCTTGTTGGCTGCGTGGTTGTCCGGTGTACGTTCCTGGAGCCATTTCTTCTCCAGTTTTTGGCATGCGCGCTTGGGTGCCAGGAGCTCGTCGGTGAACCAGGTGGCTCTTTTGCTGGTGTGGCTGTTGGAGGGTTTCATTAGTGGGGCGAGGGTGTTGGCACAGGTGTCGATCCACTATATCAGGTTGCAGCGTCTGGGTTGGTGGGGTCGGCGGGTGGGTTCTGGGAGAGGGTGGTGAGCAGCTGGTCTTCTGTGACTTTGCTCCAGCCGCGGCGAGGCAGCTGTTGAGTGCGGTGGTGCGTGGTTGGTTTTTTGAAGGTGAAGTGAATGCAGTGGTGGTCGGTCCAGTGGGGTTCAGTGGTGTGGTCGAAGGCGACGTGGGTGCTTGTGGAAAAGACGGCGTCCACCGTGTGGCCAGCAGCGTGGGTGGGTGCAGTGATGAGTTGTCTGAGGCTGAGATTGGCGAGTTTGCCACTTAGCATGGTGGAGTTGACGTTGTTGTTGTTCTCGAGGTGGAAATTCAGGTCCCTGAGGACGATGTAGTCCGTGGAGGTGAGTGCGTGGGTGCTGGTGAGGTCGGCGATGGAGCAGCTGAACTGGGCCTGGTGTCCAGGGGGTCCGTAGATGAGCATTCCTCTGAGGGTGGTGTTGGGGTCAGTGTGGATGCGGAAGTGCAGGTGTTCGGCGGCATTGAGGGTGTCGTCTGCGTGGGTGGTCACCTCGAGGGTGGACTTGTGGACGATGGCAATTCTTCCTCCGATGCCGTTGGCGGGGTCCCTGCGGGTGATCTTGTACCCATCTGGGATGGCAATGGTGATTTCTGGTGCAGAGGAGTCATTCTACCACGTCTCGGTCAGGAAGGCTACGTCTGGGGCAGTGGCATTGAGCAGGTCCCAGATCTCGATGGCGTGTCTGCGTGCGGAGCGGGTGTTGAGGAGTATGCAGCGGAGGTGGTTGGGCCCAGTCCTTGGAGGTTTGGTGGCTCTGTCGCAGGTGAAGCTGCAGCTGCGGAAGGAGAAAGGTTGGATGGTACGTTTCGAGGCAGCCTGGTTGCGGCGTTGGTCTCGGCCGGTGTTGAGAGCATGGAGAGAGTTGGCATCGTAGAAGGGTTGGAGGGAGGGAGGAACAGCTGGGAGGTGGGTGGCAGGAAGCGAATGCGAGAGGAGGTGGGCAGGGCCGCAGGGGATGCAGCGGCGGGAAAGGAATGCAGGGAGTGCGGAACGGCAAAGAACTAAAGGCACAGCAGAGGGAAACAGGCAACAGTTATTTAAGCAGCGCACAGAGAAAACAGGCAACAAATACAATACAAATACAAGAAACAGACAGCAGATCAGACCGAATACTTACCGCCCACCACAGGGCCACCGGGGATGAGGTGCAGGCGGGAGCCTGCGGGTGGAGGAGGGCCTCGAACTCCTAGCAGCAGCGAGGGGCAGCAGACAGAGGACACAGCACCAGCAGGGAGATGAATTGGGATCAACAATCGGTGAGCAGTACAGTTAGGAGCCCATGTATTTGTACTATCTTTGACAGAAACACTGAGGAATTTAGATGATCCATCTTGTAATCATGGTCTACTCCCATCAGGATAGTGGTGTGACCAGTTATTGTTTTGGAAATGTCTACCACAAAATCCATAGACACTTGGGAGGGATAGGAATTGGGTATAGCATTCTCACAGATGAGGTGTGTTTAGATTATCCCTGGGCACAAGTTGCACACATTTACTTAGTTTGGCCACCAGAAATGAGGTTGTAACAATTCTAACATATTTTGGATTCAAGAGTGACCTGCTAACTGTGGATTGTGATGGAGTGGGATTGATAGCTTTTCATACTGCATACTTTGTGCATACAGTACATCATCATACTTTAACTGTGAGCTTTCTTGCTTCCAGTGCTCTTTAGTATTTCCATCAATGATATGTCACAACTCATCTAGGATTGTAAAAGTGATAATACCAGCTTAAAAACAGTCCATGGAAATGATTGATTCTTCATGTGTATTGTTGGGATCAAGATGTCTGAAGCATGAACGCACATCTTCTTTAGCATTTTATGTCCCTAGCCTATATGTATAAATAAGACTGTAGTATCAAAAAAACAATGTCCACCTGAGTTGATGTACAGTTAGTGCTTGAAACTGTATATTCATATTTGCTGGTGAAATACCAATGGGTTGTCTTGTTCCTAAAAGGTAGAAGTGCCATTTCTTAAAAACACCAATATTCTTGATCTCCAGTTGAATAAGTTAGTTCTGCTGAGAGTAATTTACATAAATATTATGCTATAGAATCCCCCTTAAAGCAGTTTGTAAAGCTTCCACTTCTGCTATGAAGAGAGGGTTGGAATTAGGATGAGACAGTACTGGGATCATGGTGATTTTTTTTATTCCTAGAAAAACTTGCCTACATCTGAGAACCATTGAGATTGTATTATCTTATGTAACAAGTGAGAAATAGTGGTGACTGTGGAGAGGTCTTGAATGAACCTTCTGTAATAAATTGGCGAACCATAGAAAAAGCTAGGAAATTTTGGATCTGCTGTATATTTGTGTTTGAGCAGTTGTTGAAGGATGGCACAAACTTGTTGGACATGCTATAACATAGAATGAGAGTAAATAGCGATATCTATATACATCGCACAACAGATACTTAGATACACTAGTAAAACTTTGTCAAAAGGCATGACTTGGTACTTAAACAACCCAATTTTTTTTCGGAAAGCGGTTTAACATTCAACACCTCTTCAGACTTAGAATAGTTGGTAAGCCCCCTTAAAAATTGAATTTCTTGTAGATCTTTGCATCCTTCAATTGATCTAACATACTAGTGATAAAAGGAAGGGGATATTGTTTTTTCACTGTTGTACAATTTAGAGCATTGTAATCTATACAGAGACAACGTTTCCAACCTTTCCTGGGCACACAAAATAAGGTGGATGACACAGATACCTTGAAGTGTCTAATAAACCCATTCTATAGATATTAGACTTGCAGGAGGTGATTGTTTTCCTTCTCCATAAGAGCATATCTTCTCCTGCATGGTAGCTTGACTCTTGGAGTTAAATCAAACCTACAATCAATATATCAATGTAGGGGCAGAACATTAGCTTTTGGTTTGTCAAACCCTTCTGCTAAATCTGCATATTCCTCTTGAAGTCCCTCTAAGGTAGCCACACTGTGAACATATCATGCAATATCTTGGCTAGATTTGTTGTACTAGTCAGTGGAGCTGGGTAACAATTTATTACATAATACCTGGAGTTCAATGTAGTTTCCCTTCTATCACAATTATGAGTATGTTGTGTTTATTGAGTCACAGAAGACCAAGAATCATGTAGAATTGTGGGGCATCAAATAAACCTATATATATATATATATTCACTGAAAAAACCATAGGTTATAGACCATATATAGTTAGGGATTAGCATTTACAAAACCTTATTTTACTCGCACAAAACCATTGAAATTTCATATATAGTTAGTTGCACTAACTATATATCGCGCACCCGCAATCCACTGCTGATGATGTCACATATTACATCATTCATGACATGGTCAGTGACATCACTGATGACATCTCAAATGACATCACTGATGACATCACTGATGACATCTCAAATGACATCACTGATGACATCTCAAATGACATCACTGATTACTTCTCAAATGACATCACTGATGACATCACTGATGACATCTCAAATGACATCACTGATGACAACACCCAGTGACTGTATATTTCTGTAAAGTTAAAATATGTCTTACATATTGAAGAATGAGTGGATGTATAAGTGTCTGGATGAAGGATTTAGTAGGTGCATGACTGACTGTATGAGTGAGTGATTAAATGTGTCTCACTGAGTGCATGGGTTAGTGACTAAACTGTCTTAATTTGTGCATCAATATGTCTGTTGTTCTGTAAACTGTTGCATGTGTTGATAAGTAGCTATATGAGTAACTATATGGGTTATTGATTGGTTGCCCAAGTATTTGTATGGGAGACTGAGTGTGTGTGTGGGTGGCTGGGAGGTGTATGACTCTGTGCATAGATGTGTGAGCAGTTGATTCACTAGATGCATGGTTTCAAAAGTGCATGTGGAAACAGCTATATGGGCGGTTGACTGTTTGCATGAGTGTATTGGTGAGTGAAGGGATATCTCAGTGCTACATGTCAAAGTAAGTACATATGTAAAACACAGTACATGTGAGAGTTGACATATATAAATAACTGTGCATAAGAGCCAGTGAATGTGTGAGTGGCTGTATGGATCATTGTGAACTTGTATCAGGGATTGTATAAGAGAGTAAATATGTGTTAGTATATGTTTGAATAAGTAAAGTTTGTATAACTGTATAGTTGAGGAAATAGAGGTGTGATTGATTCTTTGCATGACTGACTAGGTGTGTGAGTAACTCCATGGATGAGTGACAGTCTGTGAGTGTCTGTTTACACTGATTGTATCTAAGGTTATATTAGAGTCTGAAGAGGTTCATCGTATTATCACATGAATGATATCATCAGTGATGTGATCAGTAATGTCAAATGAGATGTCATCAGTGATGTCATCAGTGATGTCATCAGTGATGTCATTTGAGATGTCATCAGTGATGTCATCAGTGATGTCACTGACCATGTCATGAATGATGTAATATGTGACATCATCAGCAGTGGATTGCGGGTGCGCGATATATAGTTAGTGCAACTAACTATAAATGAAATTTCAATGGTTTTGTGCGAGTAAAATAAGGTTTTGTAAATGCTAATCCCTAACTATATATGGTCTATAACCTATGGTTTTTTCAGTGAATTTTCAAGGTTTTGTAAATGCTAATTCCTAACTATATATGGTCTATAACCTATGGATTTTTCAGTGAATTTCATTGGTTTTTTAAAAGCTAATATCTGTAGCTGTAAAATGTATTCTTCTTTAAATCCAAAAATATGTTTTACATGTTTTTTATTATTTTTTTTTTTTTTAATATTTTTTTATCTTCGCTCCCGGTTCGCGAACCGGGAAGCTTCCCGTTAGCTTATCTTGATGCTGCGACCTAGTCCGCGAACCGGTAAACGTTCCGTTTGCGCAACTGCTGCGTTAGAAATCAACATTGTGACGCGTCGCGGAAGCGCGACGTATCACGTTGTCACGTAATGCGTCTTATGACGCGCCGCGTTAGCGCTCCCGGAAGTGCTCCGGACCGCGAACCAGAAGCGATCCGGGGCGCGGCGCGCACCGCGTAACGTGAGCGGAACAGGTCATGTGACTTGTTTTTAAAACTTTTCATTGGTTCATTTCACTTTTGGTTTCCAAATGATGTAAGACTAGGTCATATGACCTAAAAATAACACTTTTCATTGGTTTAGAACTTTTGCTTTTCCCAAATGATGAAAACCCCTCCTTCTTTCCTCACTCTGACTTTCATCTTGGTGAGAGAAAGACCCTTTTTCATAGTTGAGCAATGGCTTCAGTAGTTGCTTCAGCTGGTGCACCGCCACCACCACCTTCACCTCCTCATGGGAAGAGAGGACCACCACCCCAGTTCATCACCAACACAGAGGAGGAAGAGGATGAACTAGAGGAAGAGGAGACAGAAGGACCACAGTTCTTACAAGAGGTGCCCCGTGTTTCCCATCGGAAAACCAGTTTCATTTGGCAGTTTTTTTCACTCCCTCGAGGGCAGAAGAAAGTAAATGCTAAGTATGTCACCTGCCTCATTTGTAAAGACAAGTTATCAAGAGGCACTGATAAAAAGTATAGCTTTGGGAACTATACCATGCATCGGCATATGAGCAGGTGGCATCCATTGAACTACAGCCGTGCAGAGCTGCGTGACCTGCAGGATAATCCAACAACAACTCCTGTGGCCAGGTCAACTTCGCAAATATCGTTGACAGGAGCAGAGGCACGGGAAACCATGCCAAACATTCAGCAGAACTTTTTACATATCAAATTAACCTGTTTGTATTGCGGTGCATTGCTTTCATGTGGTAACATGAGCATATCGTTAATGAACGTTGCTTATGAAAATCATAATTGCCCTAACCGCCCCAGACAGTAATTTTTTTTTTGCTCCTGTTGAGCCCTTTTCAATGCCTATTTTTTGTTGTTTCCCCTCCATCAAAAACAAAAAAAATCATAAAAATTTTCAAAAAATACAAAAAAAACAAAAAATGTTCAGAAAAATTAAAAAAAAAAAACAACAAAAACATTAAAAAAAAAGTTCTTTTCAGAACTACCTCCCCTTTCAAATAAAATTGCTAGAATGTTTAGCACTCTGGCAAGCTCTATTTCTTTTGGTTCGCTTCCCCGTTCGCTGCCCGGTTCGCGAACTGGGAGCGAACCAAAACATTTTTTTAAAAAAAAAAGAAGAGTAAGTATAAGGGAAGTAAACAGAGAGTAATGTTAAAAGAAAGACAGCTATAGGGAGTAAACCAGAGATACTGTTTAATAGATCTATTTACCGACAAAAAGATGGAAGAGGGTATAATTGCGAAAAACAAAATGGATAAGGAAGTGAAAGAAAAAAAAGAGAGTAGAACAATAACAAAGAAGAGTTAATGGAGAATGTGAGTGAATGTTCAAAATAAGATTAAAACATGTGGAATAACAGAGAGAAACAATAGAAAACAGAAAAGAAAAAATAACAGAAAAAGATTAATTGAAACAGCAAAGAAATGTAAATAACATAGAGCCATATCATCAACATAGGCAATAAAAGTTTTGCAGCTTTTATCAGCAGAAATATTTCGCCAAAGCATTCTAATTAGCTTGATACATATGGCCCCAAGTGAGGCCTGTCTTGCAACATGGTGCATCTTTTTCATCACTGCTGCATCGGTTTCATGTGGCATGGTTTTAAAACAGCATGACACATTTGCCTAGATGCATCAATTTGTAATTTTGACGCCTCATAGCAAATCTTTTGCACCGCCACTGCGTCACAAAACTGACGCACAGTGGCGCAAAAGAGGCATACACATATCATAAATCTGTCCCTAACATTTTAAATAATTAATTCAGGATGACGATAAGGTGTGGTCTCTCCAGAGGTTTGTTTAAGGTGAGGCCTACTCAGGGTTTCAGATCAATTTTACGCTTGTTGAAGAATACAGAGGAGATAATACATGTGAAGGCCTACCTATGAAGTAAGTCATGTCCACTTATTACATCATTCATGACATGGTCAGTGACATCATCAGCAGTGGATTGCGGGTAGAAAGAGTAGAAAACATTTACCTTATAATTCTTGTTAACTTTTTCAATTCTTTTTTCATACTTTCAATCTGTGAAAGAGAGAACAAACATTTCAAAAATATTAAAACATATATTTAAAAATTAGAAAAGACAAGGGAAAAGGTTCAAGAACAAACAGTTTTTCAACAACTTTGACATTTACAGAAGCCTCTGCTTCTCTACGTCCCCTACACAATCCTAAAGATATATATATTAAACAAACAGTATCTTGATGCTGATAAAGTGAGGCCTATTTTGGAACATGGTGCATCTTTTGCACTGCTGATGTCTCACAATAGTGATGCAATAGCAGCGCAAAAGAGATGTAAAGCCATCATAAAATTGTGTCTAACATTTTAAATGATTGTTTCAGGATGCAAATAAGATGTGTCCTTTCAAGAGGTTTCTTTGAGGTGAGGCCTATTCAGTTTTAAAAAAAAACAGTACCCAGAAGTGCAGCACTGTAAGCATTAACTTTGACACTTACAGAAGCCTCAGTTTCTCCATATCTACCTCACATTTCTAAATGTATATCATAAGTACAAAAAGTAGAACATTATTTATACATGTTAAATGGTTTATTTTTGCTGTTCTCAGAATGTATCAAATTTCACTTAAATCAGTGACTTGAAGGTATTCATCATGTAACAGCGGGGGAAAAAAAACACAATCAAAATGATTGTGTTTAAAAAACCCATACAACATAAGAAATCTGAATTCAAAACTCCTTAAAATTAACTTACTTTCCATAACGTCGAAGGATGTCCTATGAACAGCGTACACTCTGTTGTGCTATTAATATTTTCAGCCCGCCACTTTCTGAAAGAAAACCTCCATCGTTTTGAAAAATATGTTACATACAATAAAAGACTTCTCACATTCTACCACATGTTTCCACTTGGCCAAATCATGTTGCAGCGATTTACAACTCTTGTAATTCTTGTAATCAAATCCCGTCATTTTCTATTTTCGCAACTTTCAAAAAGAAAACATTTAAGATTACTTTCACAATCCTGGACTACTAATATCTTACCCTTCTTGCTCACTCATGTTCTACTTTTCCTATGACACTGATACTGCTTACTATGAAGCAGACTTACTTGCATCAGGTTTATATAGTTGGATTTTTAAAATGACATTATAATTAAAAGTTTTGGACCAATAATCTAGACAGCATTGCAGACTTACATTCCCTCTACTTCATGAACCTTTTGCAATTCCTCAGAGGAAATCCAGAGATTCTTTCCTTAAAATTTTGGTTTTAAAAACACCAGGTAAGAATTTTTAAGGTCAAACGGCAATTCGTGATAGATAATTGCTACAGTTACAAAAGTCCTTCCTGATATTGACAGCTGAGAAGCAACAATTTTTTTTATTAAAGTTGACAATTTTGATCCATCAGGCCTACATAGTTGGATCATTAAAATGACATACTGGCCATATCTTCGTATAAATAATGTTGACATCTTTTCAGATTTACATTGGCTACACTCCATGTTGTGATCAGCTGCATTTACTAGCTTATTAAAGGAGACTGATTTACTGTCTGGCAAAGTTAAATATATAAATCTTTCTGAGTCTACACTAGTAGTACTTGATACCATACAGTTCTCGCAGTCACGCTGCCATTGATAAGAAAGCCCAAACAGGTGATCTACATCTACACCCTCATCTTGCAATACATCAAGCATATACATTAAAAACTCCTGCCAATCCTGCTGATTATTTTCAGAGAAGTCTGTTTGACCTGAACATTCATCTAACAGATAACGAACTTCAGACACACTTTCTACTTTTGTTCGATCAGTGCTACATTTCTCTAACACAGAATTCAACAAACAGCATAAACTTTGTTCCGAATTCAACACAATCTGTTCTTTTAAAGTCTCTAGTGAAAAGAGAACATTAACCACTACATTTGCATAGCAGTTGACACCAGAACTGTTTTCAAATTGAAAACCGACAACATCTTCAACAGAATCCGTTTTCTTTCTGCTTACAATTTTCGGTTCATCGACTTTTCGGCTTTTTGCTATAACCTCCCTACTATTAGTGATATTTCTTCGTTTACGGCCTACCACACGTTTCTCAAACAAAGGATATTGAGGCAAATGTGGCGCATACTCTCTTCTTAACCTATTGTATTCCTTAACACAATCTAGATCCGCACAAATGTTTGTGACATCACAATCAATCAAGTACAATCCCGATAAAGTTCTAACTCGTGACAATGCCACATATGCCATACCCTCTTTGAACACAGAACTGCCAATATTCACCAATGCACTATCTACACTTAAACCTTGCGATTTATGGATTGTCACCGCATATGCCAAGCAAACAGGAAACTGTTTACGGCGAACATATAAGTCTTTAACAAGACTTCTACACTAAATCTTGCCATATTTTCTTATTCTTTGTCGGAACCCCATTAACCAAGATAACCAGAGGTTCCTCTTCCACTTTTTCTACTCCAATTTTGTTAATGTTTTTGTTCAAATCTAGAGGCAAATAAACAACTCTTCCCTTTAATCCTCTCTGTAAATCTAATGGAGGCAACTTCCCTGTCTTTGGCTCCATTCTTACAATAGCCTGAAAGGGATGGATACTTTGAATCAAAATAGATTCATAAGCATTTAAATCCTTCAATTCAGAAGGAATCTCAACCAATTCCAGATTATTATGAACCGCCCTAGCAGGCATCTGGTTTTGGTTTAATTTGTTACAACAATAAGTACACACACGTTGATCCGATCCCAAATCAAAATAATTTTCTACCATCAAGTATGTGGCAAAATCCTTCCATTCACTATTATTTTCCCTTTCACTTTTTGCATATAAATCCACTAACTTAATCTGATTCTTGTAATAAGTGCGCCGACAAAACACACAAGTGAAATTAGGCCTCTCACTTGATTTCATCTGAAACGTGGCAATTTCCTTCTGAAAATTATCTGTACTGAAAACCTGTACATTATCTTCAACATTACCCTCTACTTCTGGGTCAATTTGAACATTCTCATCTTTACTTCCAAAGTAACAAAACTCAATTTCTTCACAAATATTCTTGACATCTATTTCAGAACCATGCAAAAAAGCAGCACATAATTGTTTAAGCATAATTGCTGGACTCTTAGCATAATACAACATTCTAACTAACTTCCTCACTTTATTATGATGCACTGCTAGCATCCTGGAATGATGAAAAACACTCTGGCATACTCTCCTGGAAAGACAAGCCAGTGAATGACCACGCAAACCTGTCATTTGTCTCACTCTGCAAGGATCTAATTCTTGCAACAACTTCATTTTCTGCTTCAAACTTTTCTTATTAAATGTCCTTACAAAATCACAAAGCAAATTGATGGAATCCTGTCGCACACTGCAAATAGAACTACACTTCCAAATGTACACAGGACCCTTAGGACGTCTTCCTAAAACCTCATTACCTAACACCTCGTCTGTCTCTGTTGTCACAAATTTTTCTTTTTCAACTGGACAACCATCCTTCACTTCATAAGCTCGACCACTGGTGTCAACTGCAAACACCAAATCATTATCCTGAAAATAACTCTCCTCATTAAAAAATGCCTCACAACTTGAACTATGCATCCATTCTCCGGAAAAAACTTCACAAAAGTTACTACGATTTACTACTCTCTTCCATCTACTATTTGATTTGAAATCAGAAATTACTTTGTTTAGTTTCCTAATTCTATTGATTACCAAAATAAATAACTTTCGCTTAATTTCGAAAGCATGATCAATAATTTTCTCTACATTTTTCTTCTTCTTATAAAATGCCACTTTCTGTTGGCCTTTCTTAATATTTTGTAATAAATTAACTATTATCCTGTTGCGGAACATTCGTTTTCGAATGTCCCTAAACTGTTGTTTCCTTCTACTATCATGCACAGAGTTATCTCTTGCTCTAGCAGTAACATTTTTGATTGGTCTTTCCTTTCCATTTAAATTGCTTCTCTTTTTCTGGACTGAAACATTTTTTGTTGAAATACTTTTTTTACTACAAATATTTCTTATGAATGATTTCGTGCTCTTACCCGGAGCTTTCTTGGTGATTTCACAAGTTTTTTGGGGAGAGGACTGCTGCAATAATAGATGATCCTGCTGTCTTTGACGTTTTCTAGCCTTTCTAATTCGATTCTTAGTTGGCATTTTTCAAATTTTGAAATGATCTGCAGTTGAATCTGTGGAAAAATATAATAAAAAATGTTATTAACCACTATTACCAAACAATAAATGAATAACAGTCATCAAAAACTTAACACCCTACTTATTATTTAACATAGCAAATCTTTTGCACCACCACTGCGTCACAAAAGTGACGCACAGTGGTACAAAACAGGCATACACGTATCATAAATCTCTCCCTAACATTTTAAATGATTGATTCAGGATGACGATAAGGTGTGGCCTATCTAGAGGTTTGTTTGGGCCCAGATCTTTGGACTGGGGTGAATGTGTGTCATTGATCCTCATTCGGTCGATCACCTGTTTTTTTGTTTGAGGTGAGGCCAACACACGGTTGCAGATGAGATTTTCGCTTGTTGAAGAAAACAAAGGAGATAATACATGTGAAGGCCTACCAATGAAGTAAGTCATGTCCACTTCACTCTTGAACAAAGGGCAGACCTCTTTTGAATCTGTGGTCAGACCTAAACTTCATCTGCACAATGTCATTCATAAACTTAGGAAACACTAGTGATGTAATTGAAAAATGTGGAGTTTCTTTTCCTCATTTCAGAATTACATCACCTGTGTTTCCTCATTGACTTAAAATGTCCTTAATACACATGAAAGCGTTTTTTTGATTGCCCTTGCACCATTTTTGGGTCATTTTTAACATGGCTATGTAACTCCCATAATCAAAATCTAAATTTGCCAAGCACAGGTGGGAGCATATTTACAAGAAACTTGCCCCATGCAGAAAGCTCTTCAATTTAAATGGGAAAAATAACATCATAGACACTCAAATGCCTTTTAAATATGCTCCAAACAACCTATGAAGTTCTAGCAGTACATATCCAGAAATGTAATTGATTTCAAAAAAAGTTTTTGAACACAACATATAAATCAATTGTATACCTACATTCAAGATGAAATGACTGAAAATGTCCTTGAGACACATGAAAGCGTTTTTTTGAATGCCCTTGCACCATTTTTGGGACATTTTTAACATGGCTATGTAACTCCCATAATCAAAATCTAAATTTGCCAAGCACAGGTGGGAGCGTATTTACAAGAAACTTGCCCCATGAAGAACGCTTTCCATTTAAAAAGGGAAAAATAACATCATAGACACTCAAATGCCTTATAAATATGGCCCAAACAACCTATGAAGCTCTAGCAGTACATATCCAGAAATGTAATTGATTTCAAAAAATCGTTTTTAAACACAACATATAAATCAATTGTATACCTACATTCAGTTGGAAATGACTGTAAATGTCCTTAAGACACATGAAAGCGTTTTTTTGATTGCCCTTGCACCATTTTTGGGACATTTTTAACATGGCTATGTAACTCCCATAATCAAAATCTAAATTTGCCAAGCACAGGTGGGAGCGTATTTACAAGAAACTTGCCCCATGAAGAACGCTTATATATACCTACTGGCGATCGCCAGTAGGTATATATAGTTAGGATTTTTTCTCTATGGAACTTTTGAAAATTCTATGTCTAATAACTTTGGCGTTTGTGGACGGAATCGGCTGAAATTTTCAGGAAAATGGCACATTTTGTTTCTGAGCAGCCCCTGAAAATTTGGGGGGGTTTGTCAAGGGGGGGCCGAGAAAAAAGGGGGGTCCCAAAACGCGTTTTTCCCATGTTAATTTCCATAGGGCGGTTGGCCTCACTTTTAGCCCGAACGGCTGAATGGATTTGCACGAAACTTGGCAAAATTGTAGGGACTGTTAGCCCGATGTGCCTTTGCTAGGTCTCAATATATGTGCTTCAGTGGATTTTGAGAAATTAACGTTAAAAAAAATATATATATCTGTAACAGCGCTCCGGGCAGCGCTCCGGTTCGCGTACTTTTCGCGTAACAGAACTTTGCGATGCGAAGCTGATTGGCTCTCCGGTGTCTGTCAACATTCTAAACAGTCCGGAGCGGCCGCCATCTTGTCTCTCGGTAGGATCGAGAGACAAGAGGAGGCCAAAACAAAGGGGGAAATGAATGAAAGGGGGCAAGGTAGACCCCTTCTGACCCCCTAGGATTGATGCTGGGGATATTATAGAGCCACGCGGGGCCCAAAAAAAAAAAAAAAATGTTCCGATTTTTTCGCCGTAGAGACGCGTCTTGGTACGCGAACCGGGCAGCTAACCGGGCAGCTAACCGGGAAGCTAACCGGCAGTGTAACGGGAGTCTGAGGAGTAGCTGATTGGCTGTCAACATTGTAAACAGTCCGGAGCGGCCGCCATCTTGTCTCTCGGTAGGATCGAGAGACAAGAGGAGGCCAAAACAAAGGGGGAAATGAAGGAAAGGGGGCAAGGTAGACCCCTTCTGACCCCCTAGGATTGATGAGGGGGATATTCTAGAGCCACGCGGGGCCCAAAAAAAAAAAAAATCCGATTTTTTTGCCGTAGAGACGCGTCTTGGTACGCGAACCGGGCAGCTAACCGGGCAGCTAACCGGGAAGCTAACCGGCAGTGTAACGGGAGTCTGAGGTGAAGCTGATTGGCTGTTAACATTGTAAACAGTCTGGAGCGGCCGCCATCTTGTCTCTCTGTGGGATCGAGAGACAAGAGGTGGAAAAAAAAAAGGTGTAAATGAAGGAAAGGGGTAAGGTAGACTCCTCCTGAACCCCTAGGATTGATGAGGGGGCTATTAAAGTTCCCCGCGGGGCAAAAGAAAAAAGAAATTGCGATTGCGGTTTTGTTTGCGCTGCAGAGACGAAACGTTGCGGTTATGCGATGCATCATGAGGCGTCTCACGGGCTACGTGATACGTCACGTAATAAAGAATATATTTTACAGCTATAGATATTAGCTTTTAAAAAACCAATGAAATTCACTGAAAAAACCATAGGTTATAGACCATATATAGTTAGGAATTTGCATTTACAAAACCTTGAAAATTCACTGAAAAAACCATAGGTTATAGACCATATATAGTTAGGGATTAGCATTTACAAAACCTTATTTTATTCGCACAAAACCATTGAAATTCCATATATAGTTAGTTGCACTAACTATATATCGCGGACCCGCAATCCACTGCTAATGATGTCACATATTACATCATTCATGACATGGTCAGTGACATCACTGATGACATCACTGATGACATCTCAAATGACATCACTGATGACATCACTGATGACATCTCAAATGACATCACTGATGACATCACTGACATCTCATTTGACATTATTGATCACATCACTGATGATATCATTTATGTGATAATACAATGAACATCTTCAGACTGTAATATAACCTTAGATACACTCAGTGTAAACAGACACTCACAGACTGTCACACATCCAGGGAGTTACTCACACACCTAGTCAGTCATGCAAAGAATCAATCACACCTCCATTTCCTCAACTATACAGTTATACACACCTTACTTATTCAAACATATACTAACACATATTTACTCTCTTATACAATCCCTGATACAAGTTCACAATGATCCATACAGCCACTCTCACATTCACTGGCTCTTATGTTCAGTTATTTATATATGTCAACTCTCACATGGACTGTGTTTTACATATGTACTTACTTTGACATGTAGATTTCAAATTCTCAGACAAAATAATTGTTGCTCCCATATGCTCTACTCTGTCAATAGCTTCCAGTTTCACAATCTCTTGGTTTTCTAAATTCAACATTTTGTTGTTGAAGATAACACATTCTGCAAGAGTTGGCATCAAACATATTCCAGATTTCTTCTCAGTAATTTTCCGAAAAATATTCTCAGGCACAACGTCTTCTTCTGGATACAAATTTGACAGTAATCGTGCATGTAAAGCTTCTTTCCCATGCTCGGTCACTTTTCCAATTCTAACATCTTGTAGAATATTCTTATAATCTTCATCCTTAGCTTGACGCATATTTTCACTAACCCTGGGCGTAGTTCGCGGAGTCGGACTCCGCGGAGCTCCGCGAAGACGTAGTTGCACTCCGCGAACTACGCGTAGCTCCGCAGCCATGCGGAGTTGCTTGCTGGGCCCGTTCGCGAGCCGTTTTTCGTCTTCGGGAGCGCGGTGCGCGTGTTCGGGGCGTTGCCTGCATGCTTGGGATGGCTAGCGCGCTAAGTTACCCCAGAAGTTTGTCCCGCCTGCTTGCGTTCCCTTATTTCCTGTTCCGGGTCACAATTAACGTGGTCGCGTTGTGCAAGACATGTTCGGGAACTCATCTTCTCGTTCGCACTACAAGTGCGTGATCGCGCTAAATATCGCGCGAACCTACCCATGCGGTCGCGATGGGCGCAGCCATCCTGGATCACACACTCTGGCTATGGTTTTGGGCCTACTTTTGCATCTTGTTGAAATCTCTTTAATCCTTGTCTTTTTACCCACTTTTTCAAACTTTCTTTAGTTATTACCTATTTCTCTCTGTGCCTAGGTTTATATTTTTCATTTTATTTCTACTTTTACAACTTTTCTATTGCTTTATTTTACTTCCTTCTTTTACCTTGCTTCTTCTTTCCCCTACCTTTTTGTCTTGAACTTTTCTTCTCCCCTCCACCCAGAACCATGGTCAAGGGCGCCAGCAGCAGCGGCGGCTCAAAGGGCAAGGCGCCAGTGCCCCAAAAAACCCGGCTGCCTTGCGGCAGAATGCGCCCCCTAGGGGTGAGGCCCCGCCAACTTTTTGGGGAGGAGGAGGTGGCTGCCCTGGTGTTTTTTATCCAGCGCTACCTCCCCTTGATGTTGGCAGCAGGTGGCAGGCCCGGCTCCGGCTACCACCATATTGAGGAGCGTCTCCGGCGGTGGGTGAAGGTGCGCCGGGCAGTCTTCCGCTGCTCCGGTATCCGGCGTACCCACCATCAGCTGACCCACCGTTGGGCAGACATTTTGGACCGGGAGCAGGACCTGTTGGACCTGCTTGGCGTCGAGGTCGTGGGTCTTGGTGAGTGGCTACCCAAAAAAAAAAGTATGTGTATAATATATATCTCTATAGTAGTATAAGTATTGTTATTGTATCTTTGTAAATCTTGGCTGAATAAGTAACGCGATGACTGTTGCTCCTAGTTACATTTCCGATGTATTCCGTTATTATATGTACTGTAATTGTATGACACTGGTCTGTGCTGCGCTTTTTCATCTTCACTGACTCTTGCGTGTTCAATTTGGCGCTAGCTTTTGCTGTTTATTGGTGTGAGATTTTCTTTATTGTAGAGAACTGAAGTTAGTTAATGCTATTAATATAGTCTTGTCCCCTTCCTTTGTCCGTCAGTGAAATAGCCGTTGATGGATAATTGTACGTGTTTGCAATGCATATTGTATCATTTTTTTTTCACGGACTTCTCTTCTGCATGAATCCTCCTCTGGCAATGAATGCAAAAGTTACTTTGTTCTTCTTACCTCAGCCAGGGCCGGATTTAGGCATGTTCAAGCTGTGCAACTGCACAGGGCCACCAAACGCCAGGGGCCACCCCACCAATATATATCCTTAATGTAATAATCCTCAGAGGATGGATACATATTTGCGTGGCGGCCCCTGGCAGGGATTTGGTGCCTCCGGCTCTGTTCCACTTCCAAACACCCTGACTCCCCCCTCTTCACTGGCCTCCGTGCTCCGCCCCGACCTCCTCTTCCGGGCCCCCCACCTACGCTCCCTGGCCAGGAGTCCAGGACCACCATGAGCCTAGAGCCGCCCCTGCCTCAGCCCTCCATAGAACTGATGTAGTTTGTTTATTGAGTGGGTAGGGCAGCAGTAGCATTCAGTCAGTAGCAAAACAAAATATGATGCCATGAGCGTACAATTTCGTGTTAGTAAGTATGCACAAAGTTAAGCATGTCTCCTCCTTGTGATCTATGCATTTTGCTGGCAAAAAATGAAAAAGAAATGGCTACTTACAGATAATTGATTGATTACCCCATTCTTGAATCAGTGGTGTTGTTCAGGTCTTACTGCCTCTGTGTTACTTAGTAATCTGCAATCAGAATGTTTATGGAACATTTTATTTGTTTTCTCCAAGTATATACACTAGTCAGTGAATCATGCAAGGCAGTAGTCATTTGGTAGACCAATGTTTGTTTCTTTTAATGTTGTAGCAGTGGTTTTTGAAATGCTGTCTATGTTTCACAGCACTCAATGTTTTCCTCTTTCTTTATTATTATTTCTTGCATGAACCACAGAACCCAGGGGCAAGCAGAAGACTGGGACCGAGTCGGCGGGTGAACGCGAAGAACCACAGGCACAGAGCTCCTCTACTGAGGATCCTGCTGCTGTCCCCAGTAAGTCCAACAGTGTTTTCTTTTGGAACAATGATATTTCCCTAACTTTCTAACTGAGCTTTTTTTCCAACCGATTAATGACTTTTCACCTAACTAAATTTTGACAAATGCTTGTTTGGTTTTATGTTTTCAAAATTTTGGGTATTACTATATGTCCCTGCCTTTCTGTTCCTTGAAAGAGCCTCTCCTATGACTCTCTGTGCTACTACTAGACTGTCTGTAGGTAAGCTTGCCCTGTTGCCCACTCTTTAGTTAAGGTATTAATCTTTTCAAAAAATCTGTGATAGAATAGCGGAAGGCACAGGGTCCACTCCTGTCTTATGCTTTTTCCTTTGTAATGTCTCTTCTTTGCCAATTGACACCAACCAAGTATGCATCCAGATGTTGGTCTACTATTTTGTAAGCGTTAGTAATGAATACCACTACTACTCTTGCGGGTATTCTTCTATGCAGTCACATACATAACTATGTATGCACCACAAAATTGGATGTTGTTGGTGATAGGCAGGTTGGACCTTACTTACTTACAGTCTTACACCTCAGTCACAGAACTCAGAGGAACCCACAATTCAATGAATGACAACCTATATGGGCTCAGTCATTGGTCAATTATTCAATTACCCCTTTCCGGATCCCAATATGAAGATGCCAAATGCTTTTATTACACAATCCATAACCTAAGTAACCCCCTTTTGCTCACTCTCTCGTGTAAGTCTACAAGACAACAGACACTGAAAATATACTTCCGAGTCAATGTGGTACTTCAAAACCTTTATTTTGTTAGAAGTAACTAAGTAAGTAACATCAATGTTTTTAAGTTGTTCCGTGAAATACGTCAAGGCCAGGGCCACCAGAAAAAATCCAGAGTTAAAAAAGGCTGAATAAAAAGTAATCTACATTTGTACAGCTACCAGTGCACGATAGGGAAATGTGGGAAATGTCGGAGACCCCTCACCATTGAACGTATACTGGTTGCATATGCCTCTTTTTGGTAAGCTCTGGAAATCTTTGCTTCGTAGAAGGAAATCTTCTCATCTGTCGAAAGATAATGACAAAAGTGGTGCACGTTAGACAGTATGAAAACATTACATACATTTATTCAACGTTTTTAGCTGTCATGCTAAAAAAAAGGTGTAACCTGAGGCTGTAAGCAAACTCGATTCCACAATCCACATTCAAAAAGTAAATACGGGCCTTTCTATTTTCCAAACTCTTCAGGTGTATGCTTTGAACTATCATGTGGCCTCAAAGGCGTCTTCTCGTACTGCGCAACAAGCTGTGAGGTAGCATGCACAAAACTGTAGACATGTCATTGATGTACAAACTGGTTAGGTTACATGGTTCAGTCTAACTTTCCAAGGACTAGTGTTGGACAGGCCACATGACGGGCCGCTCTCCCCCGGCTCGACCAGGCCCGAGCCCAGTCACGCAAGCACCACACACCACCATTGCACGCCCTGCGTCCCCTCAGGGACCCCTGCCCTCGAACATGATAACCTCGTGGGTCCGATCCACTGCCGGCCCATGCACCCAGCCCGGGCCGCCATCTTGGACACCTCGCCACGAGGCCGCCTGGCCCCCGATCGACCTCAACCCTGGGCCTAGCCCAGCCTCAGACAATCCGGCACCACCCTCCACCCAGGAGGTGAGCGGGCTACTTGGCAAGTCAATGGGAGAAAGAGGTGCCGATGGCTCTCCCCCCGCCCAGTGCCGCTCGCCCATCGCCTCCCCGGGCGCTGGCTCCACCCCCCTGCTGGGTGTCTGGACTCCCTCATCCCGGACCTCCCGACCTCCAAGTGCGAGGGTCCGGACATCAAAGCACGCCAGCCCTATAACTGGGGCAGCTCCAGAGCAGGAAGTCAGTTGTATCTTGGAGTCGAGAGACGTAAGAGGAACTCATCCTGGACGGACTACTGGCGCTGCCGTAGCTCTGTCCTGTGCACCATCGTCCTGCCTGTTGGCGCTGCCACAGCCGTCGTAACCTTCATTCTTCACCGTCGTCCGGATCTGCTGGCGAGGCCGCGGACCGTTGTAACCATCATCTTCATCGGGACCTGCTTGGCTTCTCCACGGCCCGTCGACCATCCTTCATCCATCTCGGGACCTGCTTGGCTCCTCCACGGCCCGATCAGCAACCACGCCGAGCTCGAGGATTGAGAGCTATTTAACTCCTTGGTAACTAAGACTGTCCCGCTACCCTTTCTCCTCAACCAGAGATCAGAACCGAGGGGACCCCTGAGTCCAGACCTCCTTGTATCATAACGACGTAACCTAAGAATTGCATATAAAGTCTCGTTAACCTTCAATCTTGTGTGGTGTCCGTCTGTGGGGGGGAAGTTACTTACCTGTACAGTCGTTGGAGACGGCTCTCCCTGGAGACCTCTCCCCGTAATCTCGGCCGACCCTCCCGGTCCGTCTAACATTGGTGGCCAGCGGCGCGATCCGAATCACCGCATAACGTACAGAGAGTAGCTCACCCCACAACGAACAACAATGTCGACTAAAGAGAGCGGATCAACTGAGAAGTTCCAAATGGAAAAACTAGAGGAATACAGCCATCGTGAACTAAAGCAGTTCTGCATCGAACTAGGTATCGCTACCACCGGACTAAGTACCAAGGACGATTTTAAGCATGCCCTAGAATCTTGGGCAGAGACCGGGGATGTCGAAGCCCCTGAGCAAAGCACCGCGAAAAATACCAACACGGCCCCTGAGGGGCAAAGAACCAGTCTCTCGCAAGACGAGATCCAAGAAAGAGAAAAAGCCCGACTACACGAACTCGAAATGGCCCGACTCAAGATGGACATAGAACTCAAATTGGCCGAGCAAAAAATAAACTTAGAGCACCTTCGCCTCCGAGAAGAAAGAGAGGAGAAACAGAGGCAAAGGGAGCTCGAGGAAAAAAGACTAACGTACGAGCACGAACGGAACCTAGCCGAGATCAACCTGCGCAAACAAAATAAAGAGTTAGGGGTGCCCGACAGACCGTCCACCCCAGGGACCGCGGAGAAAAAAGTGCACATCCCCAAGGATGTGGTCCGAGAATATTTTCGAGAAGACGACATCCAGCAATGGTTTAAGGCCTATGAAATCGCGATGACTGCGCACCGGATCGATAGAGCCGACTGGGGAGCCGGCCTATGGGGCAAATTCCTCAATGAGGGCCGCGATACTCTGTTACAGCTCCCAGACCACCAGATGACCTCCTACGACCATATGAAAGCGGCCCTCCTCACCCGCTATGGCCTCACGCCCGAGATGTACCGTCAGAGGTTCCGAGACTGCACACGCATTCCAGGTACAACTTGGGTGGACTATGTAACGTACTTTAGCCGAGCCTTCGAAGGCTGGATCAGAGGGAACAACGTCACGACCTACGAGCAGCTGTTCAATCTGATGGTATGGGAGCATCTGTCCAACAATTGCTTCATTGAACTACGCCAACACCTCCTCGACAGCAAGTTAACCGATCCCCGGCAGCTCGCAGCCGAAGCTGACCGGTGGGAGATCACCAGAGTGGGCCGGAATGGGTCCTACGAGCAGAACAGGAACAACAATGGTCACTACCGACCCAGAGGAGGAGGAGGGGGCCAAGGACGAGGAAGAGACAATACTCCGGCCGCCCCCGCTACCAGCACCACCCCCCCGGCCAACCGGGGCAGCACCCCGGCGCGACCGGGATACAGAGCCAATGTTACATGTCACCGATGCCAACGAGTCGGCCACTATGCAAACGACCCAAGCTGCCCGCAGTATCAGAGTCCAAGACCCCGCCAGGTGGCCGCCGCGGCACTAGGGGAAGAACAGATCTCCGAGGAACAAGAAACAGGCGAGCAAGAGTATCAAGAGTGGGAGCCAGCCGCCATGACTCTCGCGTGCTTAGGGGGAAGAGACATGGTCCCGCGGGTCCCCCTACCCGCTAACACCCAGAAGTACAGCCAATGGGTGAGCATCAATGGACAACGGGCCGAAGCCCTTCGAGACACCGGGGCCAGTGTGACAGCCGTCCGCTGTCATCTGGTGACCCCAGAACAATATCTACCGAACGTTCTCTGCCCTGTGCGATCAGCCGACAACTCGGAAAGTCTGTGTCGGATGGCCTGCGTCCCCTTTGAGTGGGGAGGGGTCTCCGGCATGTTGAAGGTAACGGTCCGAGACGACGCCCCCGTGGAATGCCTCCTCGGAAATGACCTGGAAAGCTCCCCGTGGGCAGCCGTGGAGCGAAAAGAACACTTGGGGATGTTGGGCGTCCCAGACTGGGCGTGCGTCACCACCCGGTCCATGGCCGCCCGTGCCAACCATCACCCGGAAGAACCCGAATGGCCGGCGCCACCGCCTCCGGTCGCCCCCGCCGAGACCCCCGACCATGGCATCCCCCTCGAACTTGCTCAACCTTCCGACCTCGCTAATCTTGATCAGTGGGCTCAAGAAGGGGGACCCACACAAGAACAATTTCGTCAGGAACAGAAGACCTGTCCCTCCCTTGAGGGACTCCGACAACAAGCGCTCGCCCAAAGCGCCGGGGATACCTCCGGAACTCATTGGGTCTACTGGGACAATGATCTATTGTACAGCGAGCAACGAATCGCCGAGCTGGGGGCCAACCGAGTACTAGTGGTGCCCCTCCGCTTTAGAGACTTCCTGCTAAACCTGGCCCACGATGCCCCCCTGGCAGGGCACCTGGGACAGGATAAAACCTACAGCCGCCTAGTGACCCACTTCTTCTGGCCCAAAATGAGAAACGATGTGCACCAGCATTGCCGATCTTGCCCCACGTGCCAAGCCAGTGGGAAGAGCGGCCGCAAATTAAAGGCTCCCCTGCAACCCTTTCCAGTAGTCACAACCCCATTTGAGAGGGTCGGGATAGACATTGTGGGACCCCTGGACCCGCGTACAAGACAAGGCCATCGCTTCATCCTGGTACTAGTGGACCACGCCACCCGCTACCCTGAGGCTATTCCTCTCCGGACCGTGACAGCCCCAGTGGTCGGCCGGGCCCTGATGGGGATCTTCTCCCGTGTGGGGTTCCCCCGGGAAGTCGTCAGTGACAGAGGCACGAACTTTATTTCTAAATATATGAAGTCCCTCTGGCAACAGTGTGGGGTCACCTACCGCTTCACGACCCCCTATCACCCCCAAGGAAACGGACTTGTTGAGCGGTTCAATCGCACGCTAAAAGGGATGATCGGGGGATTGGAAGAGCCCCTCCGTCGCCAGTGGGACGTGCTGCTGCCGTGCCTCCTCTTCGCCTACCGGGAGGTCCCACAGAAGTCCCTAGGCTTCAGCCCCTTCGAGCTGCTCTATGGGCACCCAGTACGGGGGCCACTCAGCCTGATCAAAGAAGGCTGGGAGATGCCTCCGGCCAAGAGTCCTCCAGATGTCTTCCGGTACCTCCTCACCCTCCGCAACCAGTCCCGGCGGTTCAGAGACCTAGCAAAAGCCAACCTAGAGGCCAGTCAAGAGGACATGAAGAAATGGTATGACCAGAACGCCTCATCCATTGAATTCGAGCCGGGGCAACAGGTCTGGGTAATGTCCCCCACAGAACCGTGCGCTCTCCAAGACAAATGGACGGGACCCTTCAAGGTAATCGAGCGCAAGGGTCCTGCCACCTATCTGATCGATATGGAGTCCGCCCGGAATCCGCTCCGAGTCCTCCACACCAACAGACTGAAACCCCACTTTGCACGAACAGAACTCAGCCTCTTGATGGCCACAGACAATGGGGTTGAAGACGACTCCGAGCCTCTCCCTGACCTCTTGCGGACCCAGGAGCAAGACGGCTCCGTGGATGGGGTCCGACTCTCGGAGACCCTCACCAGAGAACAACGGCAAGAGTGCCAAGCCCTCCTATCACGGTTCGCCAGTCTGTTCTCCCTCACCCCGGGTGTCACTTCCTGGTGTGTGCACGATGTGGACACCGGAGACAGCCCTCCTATCCGCCACCGGGCCTACCGCGTACCTGATCGGGTACGGGCCTGCATCCAGGCGGAAGTAGCTAAGATGCTCACGCTCGGGGTCATCGAGCCCTCAG
Source organism: Lissotriton vulgaris (assembly GCF_964263255.1). Taxonomy (NCBI): domain Eukaryota; kingdom Metazoa; phylum Chordata; class Amphibia; order Caudata; family Salamandridae; genus Lissotriton; species Lissotriton vulgaris. Next base: position 198,172 of record NW_028255752.1, on the reverse strand, counting down.
ACAGTCCATGGGCCAGCCCGGTCGTACTGGTCCCCAAAGCAGCCGCCCCCGGGACCACACCAGAACTCCGGTTCTGTGTCGACTACCGGGGCCTGAATGAAGTCACCAGAACGGACGCACACCCCATCCCCCGGGCAGATGAACTGGTCGACCGAATGGGCGCTGCCCGCTACCTCAGCATCTTCGACCTGACGGCAGGTTATTGGCAGATCGGCCTCACACCCCGAGCACAAGAACGCTCTGCCTTCTCCACCCCCGATGGCCACTATCACTTTACGGTCATGCCCTTCGGCATGAAGAATGCCCCAGCGACGTTCCAACGGCTCGTCAATCAGGTCCTGGCGGGGCTCGAAGAGTTCAGCGCCGCCTACCTGGACGACATCGCTGTGTACAGCCACCATTGGACCGAGCACCTCCACCACCTCCAAGCAGTGCTGCAAGCCCTTCAGCGAGCTGGCCTCACGATCAAGGCCAGCAAATGCCAAATTGGACAAGGGTCGGTGACCTACCTCGGACACCAGGTGGGAAGCGGCCTAGTGGCCCCCCTACAGCTGAAAATTGCCGCCATCCAGAACTGGCAACCCCCTATCACTCAAACTGAGGTGCGAGCCTTCCTGGGCCTCACGGGCTACTACCGAAGGTTCGTGAAAGACTATGGTACCATCGTGGGGCCTCTCACCGAACTCACGTCAAAAAATCAGCCCAAGAAGGTGAACTGGACCCCAGAGTGTCAAGCGGCGTTCGAACAGTTAAAGGCCGCCATGTGTTCCGCTCCTGTGCTCCAGGCCCCAGACTACAGCCGGGAGTTCGTCGTCCAGACGGACGCCTCCGACCAGGGCATTGGGGCGGTCCTGTCCCAAGTGAACACCGAAGGCCTCGATCAACCGGTGGCCTTCATCAGCCGGAGACTCCTACCCCGGGAACAACGCTGGAGCACCATAGAGAGGGAAGCCTTCGCTGTGGTATGGGCCCTCAAGAAGCTCCGGCCCTACCTTTTTGGCACCCACTTTCGGGTGCAGACTGACCACCGACCCCTGCAGTGGTTGATGCATATGCGGGGGGAAAACCCAAAATTGCTACGCTGGTCCATCTCCTTACAAGGTATGGACTTCACAGTCGAACACCGGCCTGGGTCCGACCACGCCAACGCCGATGGCCTGTCCCGGTTTTTCCGCCTCGACGAAGAGAGTCCCCAAGAGGATGGGTAACTCTCCCCGCCTTCAGCTGGGGGGGACGCATGTTGGACAGGCCACATGACGGGCCGCTCTCCCCCGGCTCGACCAGGCCCGAGCCCAGTCACGCAAGCACCACACACCACCATTGCACGCCCTGCGTCCCCTCAGGGACCCCTGCCCTCGAACATGATAACCTCGTGGGTCCGATCCACTGCCGGCCCATGCACCCAGCCCGGGCCGCCATCTTGGACACCTCGCCACGAGGCCGCCTGGCCCCCGATCGACCTCAACCCTGGGCCTAGCCCAGCCTCAGACAATCCGGCACCACCCTCCACCCAGGAGGTGAGCGGGCTACTTGGCAAGTCAATGGGAGAAAGAGGTGCCGATGGCTCTCCCCCCGCCCAGTGCCGCTCGCCCATCGCCTCCCCGGGCGCTGGCTCCACCCCCCTGCTGGGTGTCTGGACTCCCTCATCCCGGACCTCCCGACCTCCAAGTGCGAGGGTCCGGACATCAAAGCACGCCAGCCCTATAACTGGGGCAGCTCCAGAGCAGGAAGTCAGTTGTATCTTGGAGTCGAGAGACGTAAGAGGAACTCATCCTGGACGGACTACTGGCGCTGCCGTAGCTCTGTCCTGTGCACCATCGTCCTGCCTGTTGGCGCTGCCACAGCCGTCGTAACCTTCATTCTTCACCGTCGTCCGGATCTGCTGGCGAGGCCGCGGACCGTTGTAACCATCATCTTCATCGGGACCTGCTTGGCTTCTCCACGGCCCGTCGACCATCCTTCATCCATCTCGGGACCTGCTTGGCTCCTCCACGGCCCGATCAGCAACCACGCCGAGCTCGAGGATTGAGAGCTATTTAACTCCTTGGTAACTAAGACTGTCCCGCTACCCTTTCTCCTCAACCAGAGATCAGAACCGAGGGGACCCCTGAGTCCAGACCTCCTTGTATCATAACGACGTAACCTAAGAATTGCATATAAAGTCTCGTTAACCTTCAATCTTGTGTGGTGTCCGTCTGTGGGGGGGAAGTTACTTACCTGTACAGTCGTTGGAGACGGCTCTCCCTGGAGACCTCTCCCCGTAATCTCGGCCGACCCTCCCGGTCCGTCTAACAACTAGAGTAGCAGTATAGATGAGATGAGCTTGGGTACCATACCATACCAAATAAATGCTAATATGTGTAGTGTGTTACTTACTCTGCTGTACTAGGCAATGTGGACTACTACTGATTACTTACGTTGTACTTAACTGTTTTGCAGAACTCCATTCTTGGTGAACAAGTACAATGGGGGCTGTGCATCCATCTAAAAAGGTGTACTTAATTACTTATTTTTATTTGTGCAGAACCGGTACCATCCACCAGTGCCGACGGGGGCAGCGGCGCTGCGACGGCGTCAGCAGAGGCGATCCCGGAGGGGAATGGAGGACCAGAGGCACCTACAGCAGCACCGGCAGCACAGGGGGAGGAGGCAACAACGGTGGGCGATGGTAAGTTACATTCAATAGTGATCCGCATTACTTGGTGGGTGGGGAAAACTTCCTCACTGTACTCTGATATTTATAATGAACTTGAAGTTCTACTGGACAATATATGACGCCACCTTTGTCATTACCAAGCTTAGCAAAAGCATTACCACCGGCGAGAATTGATAAAATAAGTTATACAGGCCTCTTCTATGTGACTACAACTCAGCTGTGAAAGGTTGGTGGCAGACTGAAAAAGTCTTATCCACAACATTACATGACCGCGATGGATTAACAGGAGATTGATTTTAAGTATGATGAAAGGAGCAAGGAAAAAGCACCAATCATATAATATAGAAGGATACTTTGGAATCAGCAATGCAGGTGTTTGAGAGCAGTTGGATGCGTGGGTTGTTGTGGAAGCATAGAAAGGGGAAAACACAGCTGCCTGCATGGGTGGGAGACACATCCAATATCGGTGGTTAGTGGATAGTGGATACTAGTGTCGGCAGCGGTGTTTTGGTTAAACCCAAAGGCAAGGGAAGGAGGGGACGACTGGATGCATTCCGGGTCGTTGCTGGCGAAACACAAACCACCTAACGTGTGTTGCGCGATATAAAGAATGATAGTCTCTAGAGTAGACATTTACTAGTACTAGCTTGCCACTGTTAATTAATGTTAGTTTGAGACTGTCACTTTTCCCGGAAGCACAGAGTATATGATATAAAAAAACGAGATATGAAAAAGACAGGTGTTCGTATGTGACCGTTGAAGTACACCCATGCTATGTTACTAGGGCAGGCATAATGCCGTGCCAAAAAGTCAGACAAATGAAGTATATAAGGCGTAGAATGTTCAAGATAGATAAAAGAAAATTTTAGGTACTCAACTTGCTTGCTATTGCTACTGTACTGTGCCGCCCACTATGTGTTGGATACATTTTGTGTTCTTGATTTGCTGGGATTTTTGATTACAACAATTCTGTCTCTTTGTTTATAGTTACTCCTTCTAAACCAACGAGGAAGGAGCTGGCAGTCCGGGCCCGTCAGCGGAAACTGCAGGCCATCGTTGAGGCCTACCGCCGGCTGGTGGCTCAGGCCGAGGAGGAGGAGGAGGAGGCGGCGGCAGCAGCTGCTGCCTCTTCCAATGCCCCGGCCCCCAAGCCTGCAGGAGTACGTCGGCGTGGTCAGGCAGCCGCCCGCCACCAGATTTTCCCCGTATCGTCCACCCCCCACAACAACATGGCTGCCAATGTAGGTGCCGCCAGTTCCAGAGAAAAATTCTCCTCCGGGTAGCCAGGCTGGAGGCTCAAAGTAGTCAGACAAAAAGACAAATAGAGGAGCGTGTAAAGATCCTGGTGGATCAAAACTTAAAAGCCCGCCGGCTATGAGATGGACCCTGTTTGCCCCTTTTTCAATCCTTTTGTTGGTGGGTGGGAATTGGGTGTTGGGTTTTTACTTTTTTTTTACATTACATTGAGCGTGGGAATTTAGTTGGGGTTAGGGGAGGCGGGTAGGGACAGCTGTGGTGTAGGATTTTTATATATTTTATTTTTGTATCATCTTCAGTTATATATTAGATTATGTTAAAAATAAACGAGACACAAAGTTATGTTCAAAAGAAAACATTTGAAGTTCATTTGCGTTTCTTGGGGGGTTGGAGGGGGGAGTGTTTCACCAAATAATGTACGTTGTGCAACCTCACAAGGTTTAATTTGGCCATGCAGGTCGGCGGACAGTGCTTTTTAATAATAAAATATATTGCCCACATCTTTAACATGCAAACAGATAGATGCGGTAAACCCTCACCGAGTTATATTTGTAGTATTAGAAGAACGACCAGTCTGTCTTGCGTTATACCTCACTGCAAACTTATCTTACCTGTGATTGCTGATGAGATGATGATGATTTATGATGAAGTGTGGCACTGCAAGGGATGCATTTGATTTCCAAGACAATGGCGAAGAATCTGTGGTTCAGAATCAGAACGTCTGTGATAGTAGTAGTAGACAGACCCTGCCAGTAGCATTTAGAGACAAAAAGAAAGAGGCAGTCATTTGCGTGACAGACAATGTGGGGGTAGTATAAGTAAGTACAGTACATTGCATGGGTGACCCAATATTGCTACTGCTAAACTGAAACAAAACAATGGTTTTGGGGACTGGAATCTAAGTGCAAGAGAAGATAAGAAGTTCAACTGTAGTTGTAGTACTCACGGCAACGTCAAACTTTTCTAAATCATAATGCTTTAAACTTTAAACCCAAAAAATTACGCCAATTCATTAGATGCATTCGTTGTTTGATGTTAATGGTAATTTATTTGGCGTTATACACAGAGCTTGAGTTGGGAAGCCGCAGAAGATCCTGGCCATGCCTTGTTGACATTTCACTATTGTTGCTTTCACCACATCTGCCCCAGCAAGCGCGTGATCAAATTGTTGGTGTATATTTAATGTAAGAAACATCACACCTCAATGTAACCACGCAGCCCGGGGGAAGAGGGTTAGGGTTTGTTTAATGGATGGGTACGGGGGTTTTGGGAAAGGTTTGAGAAAGAAAAACAGTACGCATGGAGATTGGAGACAACAAAAGCAAAACAATGAAGACGATGATTTATGATGTTGATCCGCTAGCCAATGATTGTAAGCAATGAACGTAAGAATAGAACACGCTGAATACAATTCTTGGTTTCCCGCAATCCAATTGCTTGATGATGAGGATTTGTGGCAAGGGTGAGAGTTGATGCTCATACTATAAAGCAGTGGGTGAAAGACGTCCAGCCTGAAAAAGAAAAGGCAAATACAAAAGAATGTGAATGACCTAAACAAATTGTAATACAGTGAAGATAAAAAAAATAATACAAGAGGAGTAGTCGTATGAGAGGACTTTCAGACTGAGGCGGCTTGGATACAATTTGTATAAGTCTACTAGTTGCATATCATTTTTAATCTAGAAGTACAAAAAAAGACAGGAGCCAGCACACAACAACAGGCCCACGACGACACAGGTTTGCCCGTTATACAAACTGCATTTCCCTAAAATTTTCACAGAGCCACAGAAAGGTAAATGAAATTGAAAAAGCAACCTAGCATTAAAAAAATTAATCAACAAAATCAATGCGTCATTCTCAGTCTTCAATCATACCACTATTGTACTCTACCACAGCACAGTGCACAAACATGTAGTAGCCTGGGTCTACTGTGCTGTGCCTCTTATTTGTATTTATTTATTACCTTGTATTCCACTCCAAGAAACATCGTGCATCAATCAGCTCAGATCCAACTGCCTGACAGCAAAGATATGGTGGTCACCATCATTATCATCAGCAACTCAGTCTGTAGTGAGTGACTACGATAAATTAAGTCCTGACTGCATCTGTAGTAGTAGGAACACAAGTGCGTAAATAATTTCTATTATTAGTAAATAACAGTGAAAAATTGGCTATCACGTGAGTCTGAACTGAAGTTACTAGTATACTTCAACTCCATGCACATTTGCTCAGAGTCAGCAAAAAAATACATCCAATGCAATGCATGGCATCATTCATTTTTTAATATACCTGTTTTGCTCTTCTCTTTCACTGTCAGAAGATTGATCACAGATGCTGCCGAGCCTTTGTAATGCGAGTCACAACAAGTTGACTTCAGTTGTGGATGCCTGCTCAAGTTTCTTTTGACACAGAAGAGTCGTCTCTGAATGCCTGCAGACAGAGGTGGTAGCCTTAAGAGTAAGACTCAGCAAGGCAGTTATTATGAGTTGCAGATTGAGGGACTGTTAGAGGCTACATTATTGTTATTGTACTATACTCCATCTACAACATCAAATGTATGGCTGCCAAGATGGAATTGTATTGACTTGAGTGGGAGTCAAGAAGATGGAGCAAGACTCTGAGGAGTGCAGTCAACATGGAACATAAATGCACAGGCGTGCAACTCCAGGAGGTAACTAAAAAAGATACAGCGAAAATAAATGCACAGGTGTGCAACTCCAGTAGGTACATGTTAGACGGACCGGGAGGGTCGGCCGAGATTACGGGGAGAGGTCTCCAGGGAGAGCCGTCTCCAACGACTGTACAGATAAGTAACTTCCCCCCCACAGACGGACACCACACAAGATTGAAGGTTAACGAGACTTTATATGCACTTCTTAGGTTACGTTGGTATAATACAAGGAGGTCTGGACTCAGGGGTCCCCTCGGTTCTGATCTCTGGTTGAGGAAAAGGGTAGCGGGACAGTCTTAGTTACCAATGAGTTCAATAGCTCTCAATCCTCGAGCTCGGCGTGGTTGCTGATCGGGCCGTGGAGGAGCCAAGCAGGTCCCGAGATGGATGAAGGATGGTCGACGGGCCGTGGAGAAGCCAAGCAGGTCCCGAGATGGATGAAGGATGGTCGACGGGCCGTGGAGAAGCCAAGCAGGTCCCGATGCAGATGACAGTTACAACGGTCCGCGGCCTCGCCAGCAGATCCGGACGACGGTGAAGAATGAAGGTTACGACGGCTGTGGCAGCGCCAACAGGCAGGACGATGGTGCACAGGACAGAGCTACGGCAGCGCCAGTAGTCCGTCCAGGATGAGTTCTTCTCTCGTCTCTCGACTCCAAGATACAACTGCCTTCCTGTTCTGGAGCTGCCCCAGTTATAGGGCTGGCGTGCTTTGATGTCCGGACCCTCGCACTTGGAGGTCGGGAGGTCCGGGATGAGGGAGTCCAGACACCCAGCAGGGGGGTGGAGCCAGCGCCCGGGGAGGCGATGGGCGAGCGGCACTGGCCGGGGGAGAACCATCGACACCTCTTTCTCCCATTGACTGGCCAAGTAGCTCGCTCACCTCCTGGGTGGAGGGTGGTGCCGGAATGTCTGAGGCCGGGCTAGGCCCAGGGTTGAGGTCGATCGGGGGCCAGGCGGCCTCGTGGCGAAGTGTCCAAGATGGCGGCCCGGGCTGGGCGCGTGGGTCGGTCGTGGATCGGACCCACGAGGTTATCATGCTCGGGGGCAGGTGTCCCTGAGGGGACGTAGGACGGGCAATGGTGGGGTGTGGTGCTTGTATGACTGGCTCGGGCTTGGTCGAGCCGGGGGAGAGCGGCCCGTCACGTGGCCTGTCCAACATGCGTCCCCCCCAGCTGAAGGCGGGGAGAGTTACCCATCCTCTTGGGGACTCTCTTCGTCGAGGCGGAAAAACCGGGACAGGCCATCCGCGTTGGCGTGGTCAGACCCAGGCCGGTGTTCAACGGTAAAGTCCATACCTTGCAAGGAGATGGACCAGCGTAGCAGTTTTGGGTTTTCCCCCCGCATATGCATCAACCACTGCAGGGGTCGGTGGTCAGTCTGCACCCGGAAGTGGGTGCCAAAAAGGTAGGGTCGGAGCTTCTTGAGGGCCCATACCACAGCGAAGGCTTCCCTCTCTATGGTGCTCCAGCGTTGCTCCCGTGGTAGGAGTCTCCGGCTGATGAAGGCCACCGGTTGATCAAGGCCTTCGGTGTTCACCTGGGACAGGACCGCCCCAATGCCCTGGTCGGAGGCGTCCGTCTGGACGATGAACTCCCGGCTGTAGTCTGGGGCCTGGAGTACAGGAGCGGAACACATGGCGGCCTTTAGCTGTTCGAAGGCCGCTTGACACTCTGGGGTCCAGTTCACCTTCTTGGGCTGATTTTTCGACGTGAGTTCGGTGAGAGGCCCCACGATGGTACCATAGTCTTTCACGAACCTTCGGTAGTAGCCCGTGAGGCCCAGGAAGGCTCGCACCTCAGTTTGAGTGTTAGGGGGTTGCCAGTTCTGGATGGCGGCAATTTTCAGTTGGAGAGGGGCCACTAGACCGCTTCCCACTTGGTGTCCGAGGTAGGTCACTGACCCTTGTCCAATTTGGCATTTGCTGGCCTTGATCGTGAGGCCAGCTCGCTGAAGGGCTTGCAACACTGCTTGGAGGTGGTGGAGGTGCTCGGTCCAGTGGTGGCTGTACACCGCGATGTCGTCCAGGTAGGCGGCGCTGAACTCTTCGAGCCCCGCCAGGACCTGATTGACGAGCCGTTGGAAAGTCGCTGGGGCATTTTTCATGCCGAAGGGCATGACCGTGAAGTGATAGTGGCCATCGGGGGTGGAGAAGGCAGAACGTTCTTGTGCTCGGGGTGTGAGGCCGATCTGCCAATAGCCTGCCGTTAGATCAAAGATGCTGAGGTAGCGGGCAGCGCCCATTCGGTCGACCAGTTCATCTGCCCGGGGGATGGGGTGTGCGTCCGTTCTGGTGACTTCATTCAGGCCCCGGTAGTCGACACAGAACCGGAGTTCGGGTGTGGTTCCGGGGGCGGCTGCTTTGGGGACCAGTACGACCGGGCTGGCCCATGGACTGTCGGAGGGCTCGATGACCCCGAGCGTGAGCATCTTAGTTACTTCCGCCTGGATGCAGGCCCGTACCCGATCAGGTACGCGGTAGGCCCGGTGGCGGATAGGAGGGCTGTCTCCGGTGTCCACATCGTGCACACACCAGGAAGTGACACCTGGGGTGAGGGAGAACAGGCTGGCAAATCGTGATAGGAGGGCTTGGCACTCTTGGCGTTGTTCCTGGGTGAGGGTCTCCGAGAGTCGGACCCCATCCACGGAGCCGTCTTGCTCCTGGGTCCGCAAGAGGTCAGGGAGAGGCTCGGAGTCGTCCTCAACCCCGTTGTCTGTGGCCATCAAGAGGCTGAGTTCTGTTCGTGCAAAGTGGGGTTTCAGTCTGTTGGTGTGGAGGACTCGGAGCGGATTCCGGGCGGACTCCATATCGATCAGATAGGTGGCGGGTCCCTTGCGCTCGATTACCTTGAAGGGTCCCGTCCATTTGTCTTGGAGAGCGCACGGTTCTGTGGGGGACATTACCCAGACCTGTTGCCCCGGCTCGAATTCAATAGATGAGGCGTTCTGGTCATACCATCTCTTCATGTCCTCTTGACTGGCCTCTAGGTTGGCTTTCGCTAGGTCTCTGAACCGCTGGGACTGGTTGCGGAGGGTGAGGAGGTACCGGAAGACATCTGGAGGACTCTTGGCCGGAGGCAACTCCCAGCCTTCTTTGATCAGGCTGAGTGGCCCCCGCACTGGGTGCCCATAGAGCAGCTCGAATGGGCTGAAGCCTAGGGACTTCTGTGGGACCTCCCGGTAGGCGAAGAGGAGGCACGGCAGCAGCACGTCCCACTGGCGACGGAGGGGTTCTTCCAATCCCCCGATCATCCCTTTTAGTGTGCGATTGAACCGCTCAACAAGTCCGTTTCCTTGGGGGTGATAGGGGGTCGTGAAGCGGTAGGTGACCCCACACTGTTGCCAGAGGGACTTCATGTATTTGGAAATAAAGTTCGTGCCTCTGTCACTGACGACTTCTCGGGGGAACCCCACACGGGAGAAGATCCCCATCAGGGCCCTGCCGACCACTGGGGCTGTGACGGTCCGGAGAGGAATAGCCTCAGGGTAGCGGGTGGCGTGGTCCACTAGTACTAGGATGAAGCGATGGCCTTGTCTTGTACGTGGGTCTAGGGGTCCCACAATGTCTATTCCGACCCTCTCAAATGGGGTCGTGACTACGGGAAAGGGTTGCAGGGGGGCCTTTAATTTGCGGCCGCTCTTCCCACTGGCTTGGCACGTGGGGCAAGATCGGCAATGCTGGTGCACATCGTTTCTCATTTTTGGCCAGAAGAAGTGGGTCACTAGGCGGCTGTAGGTTTTATCTTGTCCCAGGTGCCCTGCCAGGGGGACATCGTGGGCCAGATTTAACAGGAAGTCTCTAAAGCGGAGTGGCACCACTAGTACTCGGTTGGCCCCCAGCTCGGCGATTCGTTGCTCGCTGTACAGTAGGTCATTGTCCCAGTAGACCCAATGAGTTCCGGAGGTATCCCCTGCGCTTTGGGCGAGCGCTTGTTGTCGGAGTCCCTCAAGGGAGGGACAGGTCTTCTGCTCCTGACGAAATTGTTCTTGTGTGGGCCCCCCTTCTTGAGCCCACTGGTCGAGATTAGCAAGGTCGGAAGGTTGAGCAGGTTCGAGGGGGATGCCCTGGTCGGGGGTCTCGGCGGGGGCGACCGGAGGCGGAGGCGCCGGCCATTCTGGTTCTTCCGGGGGATGGTTGGCACGGGCGGCCATAGACCGGGTGGTGACGCACGCCCAGTCTGGGACGCCCAACATCCCCAAGTGTTCTTTTCGCTCCACGGCTGCCCACGGGGAGCTTTCCAGGTCATTTCCGAGGAGGCAGTCCACGGGGGCGTCGTCTCGGACCGTTACTTTCAACATGCCGGAGACCCCTCCCCACTCAAAGGGGACGCAGGCCATCCGACACAGACTCTCCGAGTTGTCGGCTGATCGTACAGGGCAGAGAATGTTCGGTAGATATTGCTCTGGGGTCACCAGATGACAGCGGACGGCTGTCACACTGGCCCCGGTGTCTCGAAGGGCTTCGGCCCGTTGTCCATTGATGCTCACCCATTGGCCGTACTTTCGGGTGTTAGCGGGTAGGGGGACCCGCGGGACCATGTCTCTTCCCCCTAAGCATGCGAGAGTCATGGCGGCTGGCTCCCACCCTTGATACTCTTGCTCGTCTGTTTCTTGTTCCTCGGAGATCTGTTCTTCCCCTAGTGCCGCGGCGGCCACCTGGCGGGGTCTTGGGCTCTGATACTGCGGGCAGCTTGGGTCATTTGCATAGTGGCCGACTCGTTGGCATCGGTGACATGTAACATTGGTCCTGTATCCCGGTCGCGCCGGGGTGCTGCCCCGGTTGGCCGGGGGGGTGGTGCTGGTAGTGGGGGCGGCCGGAGTGTTGTCTCTCCCTCGTCCTTGGCCCCCTCCTCCTCCTCTGGATCGGTGGTGACCATTGTTGTTCCTGTTCTGCTCGTAGGACCCATTCCGGCCCACTCGGGTGATCTCCCACCGGTCAGCTTCGGCTGCGAGCTGCCGGGGATCGGTTAACTTGCTGTCGAGGAGGTGTTGGCGTAGTTCAATGAAGCAGTTGTTGGACAGATGCTCCCATACCATCAGATTGAACAACTGCTCGTAGGTCGTGACGTTGTTCCCTCTGATCCAGCCTTCGAAGGCTCGGCTAAAGTACGTTACATAGTCCACCCAAGTTGTACCTGGAATGCGTGTGCAGTCTCGGAACCTCTGACGGTACATCTCGGGCGTGAGGCCATAGCGAGTGAGGAGGGCCGCTTTCATATGGTCGTAGGAGGTCATCTGGTGGTCTGGGAGCTGTAACAGAGTATCGCGGCCCTCATTGAGGAATTTGCCCCATAGGCCGGCTCCCCAGTCGGCTCTATCGATCCGGTGCGCAGTCATCGCGATTTCATATGCTTTAAACCATTGCTGGATGTCGTCTTCTCGAAAATATTCTCGGACCACATCCTTGGGGATGTGCACTTTTTTGTCCGTGGTCCCGGGGGTGGACGGTCTGTCGGGCACCCCTAATTCTTTATTCTGTTTGCGCAGGTTGATCTCGGCTAGGTTCCGCTCGTGCTCGTACGTTAGTCTTTTTTCCTCGAGCTCCCTTTGCCTCTGTTTCTCCTCTCTTTCTTCTCGGAGGCGAAGGTGCTCTAAGTTTATTTTTTGCTCGGCCAATTTGAGTTCTATGTCCATCTTGAGTCGGGCCATTTCAAGTTCGTGTAGTCGGGCTTTTTCTCTTTCTTGGATCTCGTCTTGCGAGAGACCCGTTCTTTGCTCTTCAGGGGCCGTGTTGGTCTTTTTCGTGGTGCTTTGCTCCGGGGCTTCGACATCCCCGGTCTCTGCCCAAGATTCTAGGGCATGCTTAAAATCGTCCTTGGTACTTAGTCCGGTGGTAGCGATACCTAGTTCGATGCAGAACTGCTTTAGTTCACGATGGCTGTATTCCTCGAGTTTTTCCATTTGGAACTTCTCAGTTGATCCGCTCTCTTTAGTTGACATTGTTGTTCGTTGTGGGGTGAGCTACTCTCTGTACGTTATGCGGTGATTCGGATCGCGCCGCTGGCCACCAATGTTAGACGGACCGGGAGGGTCGGCCGAGATTACGGGGAGAGGTCTCCAGGGAGAGCCGTCTCCAACGACTGTACAGATAAGTAACTTCCCCCCCACAGACGGACACCACACAAGATTGAAGGTTAACGAGACTTTATATGCACTTCTTAGGTTACGTTGGTATAATACAAGGAGGTCTGGACTCAGGGGTCCCCTCGGTTCTGATCTCTGGTTGAGGAAAAGGGTAGCGGGACAGTCTTAGTTACCAATGAGTTCAATAGCTCTCAATCCTCGAGCTCGGCGTGGTTGCTGATCGGGCCGTGGAGGAGCCAAGCAGGTCCCGAGATGGATGAAGGATGGTCGACGGGCCGTGGAGAAGCCAAGCAGGTCCCGAGATGGATGAAGGATGGTCGACGGGCCGTGGAGAAGCCAAGCAGGTCCCGATGCAGATGACAGTTACAACGGTCCGCGGCCTCGCCAGCAGATCCGGACGACGGTGAAGAATGAAGGTTACGACGGCTGTGGCAGCGCCAACAGGCAGGACGATGGTGCACAGGACAGAGCTACGGCAGCGCCAGTAGTCCGTCCAGGATGAGTTCTTCTCTCGTCTCTCGACTCCAAGATACAACTGCCTTCCTGTTCTGGAGCTGCCCCAGTTATAGGGCTGGCGTGCTTTGATGTCCGGACCCTCGCACTTGGAGGTCGGGAGGTCCGGGATGAGGGAGTCCAGACACCCAGCAGGGGGGTGGAGCCAGCGCCCGGGGAGGCGATGGGCGAGCGGCACTGGCCGGGGGAGAACCATCGACACCTCTTTCTCCCATTGACTGGCCAAGTAGCTCGCTCACCTCCTGGGTGGAGGGTGGTGCCGGAATGTCTGAGGCCGGGCTAGGCCCAGGGTTGAGGTCGATCGGGGGCCAGGCGGCCTCGTGGCGAAGTGTCCAAGATGGCGGCCCGGGCTGGGCGCGTGGGTCGGTCGTGGATCGGACCCACGAGGTTATCATGCTCGGGGGCAGGTGTCCCTGAGGGGACGTAGGACGGGCAATGGTGGGGTGTGGTGCTTGTATGACTGGCTCGGGCTTGGTCGAGCCGGGGGAGAGCGGCCCGTCACGTGGCCTGTCCAACAGTACATTAAAAGAATGAGTGGTGGGGATGGATTTGGTTGAGCTTTTTATTTTAAGATTAGCAGTTTTGCACCCGAAAGTCATTTTTAATAAGAAAATAAATAACACAAATAAAAGAAGGGAAAAAGTAACAATTTAAAAGCCTATTGGTCAGGGAAGAGGTGCTCGTCCTCAAACTCTGTGGGTCCGGACAGCAGTAGGTCATGTAACCCAGCAGTGATGAATTCTTCGGGCTCGCTTTCTTCATCCTGCTCTGATTCACGTACAGTATAGTCTGGTGGTATGAAGTGTTGATTCATTTTTATCATTGTCAGCCTCTCGACGCTTTTGGGGGAGAGACTGGTCCTTTTCGATGTCACAATGGCACCAGCAGCACTGAAAACCCGCTCAGAGGCGACACTGGCTACAGGACAAGCCAAATACTTTATTGCCAGCCTGCTCAGCACTGGCCACTGTCTCCTTCTTTCATACCAATAGACCAATGGGCTTTGCTCCATGAACACCTCTGTTGTGTCATCCAGATAGGCCTGAACCATCCGCTCAGTGTTCATTGGTGCTCGGCTTTGCTGCTCCTCTTTCCCCTTTGCAACAGCAACGGACTTACCCATCCCCTTCTGTAGAAAAAAAGCAGTTATGCTTTTGGTTGTGTCTGCTGAATCAGATCGTGTAGGTGCTGCTTTTGGTACTGTTGGTGCCTGCTGGGAAGCGGACGCACTGCTCTCATGCTCTGATGAACTTGCCTCAGGAGGATGGCCTGGAGTACTTTGACTGTCCTGGGCTGGCACTGGCAGGCCTTTAAGTAACAGCCGTTCAGTTTCTAAATCATTAGCTTCCACAGCTATGGAACTTTTGTAATTGGCAACATCCCCATCTGAAAAAGGAATGACTGCGCTACTGCTGACAAACAATTTGTACCGTGGATCCAAGATTGTTGCAGTTATGTAATTTGGATCTGACACAATCATTTTAAGCCTTGCATTTACAGATAAGCGGTTGGCTAAGGCCTTGGCCAAGGTACATGCATCAACTTTTTCTTTGTCACCTTCGTATGTTTCACAGACCTCCTTCAGCTGTTGCTCGAGCATGTACAACAATGGGATGGCTTGGCCCATAGTACAGTCCTCCCAGCTAACTACACGTGTGAACACCTCAAAAGGTTGTAGCATCTCTGTCAAGCATTTAATGATGTCCCACTGCCACATCTCAACGGTCAGGGTTTTAAGATTAACAGTAGGATCCACTAATCTTCTTGACATTACATAAGCATTCAGTGGTATGTACTGCTCAAAGAGACGCTCAAGCATGAAATAAGTAGAGTTCCAACGTGTTGGGACCTCCTGGATCAGTGCTTTGACTGGCAAATTATGCTCCCGCTGAATGACGCGTAGCAGCTTCCGCGCTTTGAAAGAATGGTTAAAATGCGTGCATATTCTTCTGCAGATGGTCAGTATGGTGCTGACTTGGTGTTCATTTTTCAGAAAGTCTTGCACGACTAAGTTAATGCAGTGTGCCAAACAGGGTACCCTGAAATACTGTCCATCTTTCATTGCCCTCACTACATTACTGCCATTGTCGGTGGCAACAAAACCAATCTTAAGGCCTCTTGGTTTCAGCCATTCAAAGACCTTGCTGTTAAAGTCAGACAAAATGTTGTCAGCAGTATGATTTTTCTCCATACCAAACATGGCTACAGTTGCATGTTTGCGAGTGTCATTGAAAATCCCAGCAACGTCAAGAAGGCCTGAAGTTAACTTGTCTTTCACACCTGCAAAAGAGATCCAGTGTGCGGTGATGCACATGTAATCTGCTGTGGCTTCGCGACTGCTCCACATGTCGGTTGTCAGGTGGATACAATGGACAACACTCTGTTGTAAGGCTTTCCCAATCAATCCCAGCACGTCGTGGTGTAGTGCTGGAATAGCAACTCTTGCAAAATAGTAGCGACTGGGAACGTCCCATTTTGGGGCGAGTGTTGCCACTAATTGCCGAAATCCCACTGCCTCAACAAATGAAAATGGGAGAAGGTCGAGTGCCAACATTTTTGCAAGTTTCGCATTATACAAACGTGCTGTTGAGTGGTTCCGCTCGTACTTTCCCTCCTGCCTAAACATGCCAGTAATGGTAAGCTGCTTGGTAATTCTTTCTGTTCTGCTAGACGGACCACCTTTCAACGCAGACTTTTCACTCCTTGTCCTTGGTGTCTCCGGCTGACTCTGGTGCCACTGAGAAGTTGCTGATGCTGAAGATTTGGACTGCACCACTCCAGTGCTGGTGACAGGGCTCATTTGTGTACCACTCCCAGATAGAAGGTCATCGTCTCCCTCTTCTTCCATGAGTGGACCTTGTAGTACTGTATCCTCCCCACCAACACCAGTGCTTACATCTTTTAAGCTTGCAAGGTGGTTCTCCCATTGAATTGTGTGTGTTTTTTTCATATGGGTCGTTGGGCCTCCAGTACCATAGTTTGTACCAATCTTACCACGACTAACATTGGTATGACAAATGGTGCATATAGCAATGTTCTCCTGATGTGGGTGAACCGTAAAAAAATCCCAGACTGGGGAGCTAAACTTTTGTCTCCTGCCATAGGAAGAGGAGGACCCACTTCCAATGCCGGATAAACTGGAGCCTTTTTGTTGAATTTCCCTATGTGACAGTTCAGTACTAGTACTGCCACTACCTCCTTCTGTTGAGGTGGCGCTTGCGCTGGATGTCGCACGCTGCCGGGCCTTCGCTGATGCAAAAATGGGAGCTGGTGTTACTTTGGGTGCTGAGTGTGTAGGAGTTACACGTGCTACCTGCTCATCACTAATCGCAGCCCTTCTGGATAGGGTGAAAATGCTGGTCTCTACATCCTCTGCACCAGGAATAACGCTTGTGATGATGACATTGTCAGTGTCAGACCCGTCTTTATCACCATCAGTATCCTGCTCACCTACATCGAACTCCAGAAGTTCAAGCCTTGACGGATCCTTCCTTTTTCCCAGCCTGGTCTTAGGATGTCTCTCCATTGAATGCTCAGTTCTTCGTCGTGGATGCCATGCCTTATCAAGGTCATCTGAAGGGATGCTATGCGAAGAACTCGATGCACTGCCACTAACCCTCCTTTCCTTTCGTAAATTTAAAGACAGTAGATCACCTCCAGAAGTGGCTTCCTCTTCTTCTTGCTCGGAATGAGGCTCTACTTCCTGAACTGCCCCGACATCGGGAGGAACAACTTCTACTATTGCGTGCGGAGACAGTGGTTGTTGTTCTTGAGGAAGTACTATAGCGTGCTGTGGTTCTTCAACAACTACTATTGTGGGATTTGGTTGTTGTTGTTGAACAACTATTGCGGGCAGTGGTTGTGGTTTTTCAACAACTATTGCGGGAAGTGGTTGTGGTTGTTGAACATCTACTGCTGGCGGCGGTTGTTGAGCACTTTCATCTTGCGTGGATTGTGTGCTACTTTGAGACAGCGATAAGTTAAGTTCAGGCTCAGTATCACTGCTTTGTAACACTAGGCTGGCTACCTCTTCGACCCTCATGTGCTTGGCCCTGGGTTGGTGGCTTGCCCCCGCTAATGCGGATGTGCTGGCCCCAGCTTGCACCACGGACACCGCTGCTGCAGGCGTACGTTTTGGGGGCCCAAAAAAGGTTTGGGGGTCCATACCAGCCTTAAGTGACACTTCCTTCTTCTGTACCTTCTTCTCAGCAACTTTCTTGGTGGTGGAGGACCTGGTACCTGCTCTCTTAGGGCCCATCTTCTTCTGATGTCAGCACACAGCAGCACTCAGTAGCACAAATTGCAGAGATGTGTGGTCAGATGAGTCACACACCACACGTGGCGTACAATTGAAGGACGTCCGTCTGGCAGTTGAACGGGCGATGGATGAAAACAACCAGCACCTCCTCAGTCTTTTTCTGTGCACCTACAAGCAAAGAAGACAGAACACGTCAGTCAAACAAGCAGTAAGCCAACACATGAACAATTGAAAGACACACAGGCCAATGTATAAAACACAAAAAAGAAGACTAATACTACCAGCACCACAGCTCCCAGCCACATGAAGTCCAGAAAGAACCAATAATAAAGTCAAGCAGGCCTATCATATACCAATATGGACAGAAAAAGGAGGATGCCTGCTACACATGAGTCATGACAGGTTAATGCAAGGAAAATCCAAATACCCCATGGCTAAGAGTTTGGAAAACTTCACTGCAAAAACACATACAAGCCATAAAATTATTACACACACAAAAAAGTTACCTACCCCCCTGCCCAGACAACAAACTTGGAAATGCAATGGCATACACACATGCCGTAATGATGGTAATTAAATAGACCAAATAGAAACAGCTACATAAAGCAGCCCCGCTAACTAGTAACTACCACCTCTGGGACTCTGGCCTACTATCAGATCAGACCAAAAGCAGTTAGGCCAAGGATAAATGCACAAAGGAAGTACCTACAAAATGGCCGCCACCACATGGCCTGTCCAGGAAGACAAAACTACAACCAAATAACAAATAAATGAGGACTTTTTGTAGCACAGGGGACACATTAAACATTTTCGAGGAACTTTTATGCAACTCGGGACATATTGTTCGCGAGATTGCAAAATCGGCGTGTTCGGCAACGCGAATCGAGTGAAAAGTCATTATCGCGTTCCCGAGCCAGTACATTGAGCGCGCGAACAAGACAAAAAAGGTAAGGTCGCGTTCTCACACAGTGCGACGTTACCATAAGTACGCGAGCAGTATTCCTAGGGTTACCTACTGGCAGGGAGTGCCATATTAGTTACACACAAGCAACCAAAAGCTGAAAGTACCACCATTACAAAAAATGTCAAGCAATCCAAAGCCATACACGGTGTAATTAAAGTTACACCACAAAAATAGTTGATTAACTTGAATGCACCTATGGCTGTGAGTAGTAGTACCTACAAAAGCCTTGGATGGCTATGGCAAAAGAAGAGAACCAGGGAAGGACACAGAAAATGGCCGCCTCCATAGGGCCAGGAGGACAGGGACACCCAAAAACAACATGGAAAAAGGATGCACCCAAAATGGCCTCCACCACATGGCATGGCCACAAACAACATGGCAAAATCAGTCACAAAGGAAGCATACACAAAATGGCCGCCACCACATGGCCTGCCCACCAACAACAACATAGCAGAATCATCACAAAGGAAGTAAGTAAACACAAAATGGCCCTCACCACTACATGAAAAGAAAGAGAAGACAGACAATAAATGCCTATGCCAAAGGGACAATGCTTAGCTTCACAAAATGGACACACCACCGCCCAAATTGGTCACCCCAACCATAAACAAGAAATCATTACATAGAGGACAGAAAGGAACTGGGAGTGGCCCATGCTCCAGGAAGACAAAACTACAACCAAATAACAAATAAATGAGGACTTTTTGTAGCACAGGGGACACATTAAACATTTTCGAGGAACTTTTATGCAACTCGGGACATATTGTTCGCGAGATTGCAAAATCGGCGTGTTCGGCAACGCGAATCGAGTGAAAAGTCATTATCGCGTTCCCGAGCCAGTACATTGAGCGCGCGAACAAGACAAAAAAGGTAAGGTCGCGTTCTCACACAGTGCGACGTTACCATAAGTACGAGAGCAGTATTCCTAGGGTTACCTACTGGCAGGGAGTGCCATATTAGTTACACACAAGCAACCAAAAGCTGAAAGTACCACCATTACAAAAAATGTCAAGCAATCCAAAGCCATACACGGTGTAATTAAAGTTACACCACAAAAATAGTTGATTAACTTGAATGCACCTATGGCTGTGAGTAGTAGTACCTACAAAAGCCTTGGATGGCTATGGCAAAAGAAGAGAACCAGGGAAGGACACAGAAAATGGCCGCCTCCATAGGGCCAGGAGGACAGGGACACCCAAAAACAACATGGAAAAAGGATGCACCCAAAATGGCCTCCACCACATGGCATGGCCACCAACAACATGGCAAAATCAGTCACAAAGGAAGCATACACAAAATGGCCG
Organism: Lissotriton vulgaris; assembly: GCF_964263255.1. NCBI lineage: Eukaryota > Metazoa > Chordata > Amphibia > Caudata > Salamandridae > Lissotriton > Lissotriton vulgaris. The sequence continues at coordinate 178,465 of NW_028255752.1, read as the reverse complement.
CCACCACATGGCCTGCCCACCAACAACAACATAGCAGAATCATCACAAAGGAAGTAAGTAAACACAAAATGGCCCTCACCACTACATGAAAAGAAAGAGAAGACAGACAATAAATGCCTATGCCAAAGGGACAATGCTTAGCTTCACAAAATGGACACACCACCGCCCAAATTGGTCACCCCAACCATAAACAAGAAATCATTACATAGAGGACAGAAAGGAACTGGGAGTGGCCCATGCTCCAGGAAGACAAAACTACAACCAAATAACACATAAATGAGGACTTTTTGTAGCACAGGGGACACATTAAACATTTTCGAGGAACTTTTATGCAACTCGGGACATATTGTTCGCGAGAATGCAAAATCGGCGTGTTCGGCAACGCGAATCAAGTGAAAAGTCGTTATCGCGTTCCCGAGCCAGTACATTGAGCGCGCGAACAAGACAAAAAAGGTAAGGTCGCGTTCTCACACAGTGCGACGTTACCAAAAGTACGCGAGCAGTATTCCTAGGGTTACCTACTGGCAGGGAGTGCCATATTAGTTACACACAAGCAACCAAAAGCTGAAAGTACCACCATTACAAAAAATGTCAAGCAATCCAAAGCCATACACGGTGTAATTAAAGTTACAGCACAAAAATAGTTGATTAACTTGAATGCACCTATGGCTGTGAGTAGTAGTACCTACAAAAGCCTTGGATGGCTATGGCAAAAGAAGAGAACCAGGGAAGGACACAGAAAATGGCCGCCTCCATAGGGCCAGGAGGACAGGGACACCCAAAAACAACATGGAAAAAGGATGCACCCAAAATGGCCTCCACCACATGGCATGGCCACCAACAACATGGCAAAATCAGTCACAAAGGAAGCATACACAAAATGGCCGCCACCACATGGCCTGCCCACCAACAACAACATAGCAGAATCATCACAAAGGAAGTAAGTACACACAAAATGGCCCTCACCACTACATGAAAAGAAAGAGAAGACAGACAATAAATGCCTATGCCAAAGGGACAATGCTTAGCTTCACAAAATGGACACACCACCGCCCAAATTGGTCACCCCAACCATAAACAAGAAATCATTACATAGAGGACAGAAAGGAACTGGGAGTGGCCCATGCTCCAGGAAGACAAAACTACAACCAAATAAGACATAAATGAGGACTTTTTGTAGCACAGGGGACACATTAAACATTTTCGAGGAACTTTTATGCAACTCGGGACATTGTTCGCGAGAATGCAAAATCGGCGTGTTCGGCAACGCGAATCGAGTGAAAAGTCGTTATCGCGTTCCCGAGCCAGTACATTGAGCGCGCGAACAAGACAAAAAAGGTAAGGTCGCGTTCTCACACGGTGCGACGTTACCAAAACTACCCGAGCTGTATTCCTAGGGTTACCTAATGGTACCTGACATACCCCACACATAAACATAAGATTTTCTAAATCAAACCAGTCCATCCATGATTTTCTAATTAGAGGTACACCAGAAAAACAGTTGATTAACTTTCATGACCCTATGACTAGTACCTCTGGCCTACTGGCAGAGTAGGCCACAAGTTTGGAGGCCTATGGCAAGAGCAAAGTGGCTGGGAAACATAAAATGGCCGCCAACAACACATGGCCAGGCCAACCACAGAAAGTTATTACAATGAACTCAAACATGCCTACACACTAACTACATGGAGTACTAGGGTCAGCTATTGGCTTAAAAAAATAAAAAACTTTTAAATTACACAAACAGAAATTCCACAGCAGACATTGCTATTGCATAATGATGACCATAATCCAATGCCAGCCATGATGTTTGTTTACAAACTTGAATAAAAATTTAAACACAGAATTATGATTTTACCCATGGGTGCCTCTCTATGTAGCCTGGATGAAATTTAAAAAGAAATACAAGTTGGGACCTCATAAAAGTATAGGCACCCATCAATAATTTAAATCAAGGAATGAATACTGTAGTTAAAAAATTTAAAATCAAACAAACACAAGTCTACAACATCATACTCACTCATACATTACTGAACTTACTTGAAAAAGAGAATTCAAAATCCAAAGGTCCTCAGTAAAATCCAAAAAAAAGCAGTAATGCAGCCAACACACACAGAAAGTGATCCTGCCAGCTCAAAATCCAAATGAAAGTGACCACCTCATGGACAAAGCACTGGGAGGAGCCTGGTGGACAGGAACAGGAAGTTGTAAACTCCAGAGCCCTTCCTCCTTAATATTCAAAAATAGAGTAGAAACAGAAAGAGGACTCCTTCCCCCCAAAAAATACATCCAAAGGTACAACTATGAGGGGTTTTTCACTTGTTTGCTAACCAAAATGGTAATTTATTATTATGGTTTAACTTTTAACATGCTCGCGAGTTATTCTGTGCAAGATTGCAGGTTCTGCGTGTTCGGCAACTCGATCTTACCAACAAACATACTCGCGCGTCCTTATGGCTTTATCGCGATTCCAATGACGTTATCGCGTTCGCACAGTCGCACGGGAGGGTTTACAAACATGGTAGCAGACGCGACCGGGAAAAAGCGAACGCAGAACCAAGGTAAGCCATTGCCGCGCACGCGATAATGTTATTCAGGGCCCGACAACTACGCTCCGCACCGGATAGCGGAGTAATCGACAGCTACGCGTACTCCGCGGAACGTGGAGTGGCCAAAACTCCGCAAACTCCGCAAACGGAACGTAGTTCTTCGCCCAGGGTTAATTTTCACGCAGTTCAGCATAATTGAAGTTTAACCATATATTGACGTTGCCAATAATCCCTAGGCACTTCCTGGTATCTTCATGCGTGAGCATTTTGAACACAGGTTGTCCTTTCACTGGTGTCAGCTGCAGAAGATCACCGAAAACAATGATGTGTTTGCCACCAAATAACACATCATACTCTGTTTTGAGAACTTCTTGCATTCTCAAATGCACAAAGGCAAGCATGACATTGGAAACCATGCTTACTTCATCAATGATAAGAAGTTTCATTTTCCTCAAGACTCTTGAAACTTCACAACAAGCATCTCCCGATAACTTGTGGTATTGTAATTTGTTATCATGCTCCACTGGCAGCATCAGTAGACGATGCAAAGTTATACCTTTAATGTTATGTGCTGCCAGTCCAGTTGGAGCAGTGACAACACAAGACAGCGATGACTCAGTCCTTTTCTGCAAATAACATGAAATTGCTTTAATGAGGAAACTTTTTCCAGTTCCCGCTTCTCCACTCACGTACAGTCGGACAGTCTTCAACGACGTACATGATCACTCTTTCTTCTCATGACTTAATCCATGATCAATTTGGTTGGTAACTTCGTCATATATTTTCCTCTGCTCAACATTGAGTTGTCTTTCCAAGTCTTCTAAGTTAACCACATCCTCCTGAGCATGTGCCATGGCTCTTTCCACTTCAATCATAGCAGTGGCAGCTTCATTTTCGATAACTGGTCCTCCTAGTGGATCCTGACTCAATGAAACAGAACTCTGACTGTCCTGAGAACTGTCTCTAGCAATCTCAGCTGCAATCGTTGCTTCCTGCTCGATTTCCACATTCAACATTTCTAGATATTTGGGAAAAACAGGACATTCTATGGTCTCTTTGGCTGCATTGAAAGAGTCTTCGTAACAGAGGAAATCTCCAAGCAGTTCTTCTTCTGCACGCCAAGGCTTGAAAAGTTGCAAAAGAGCTAAATAGAAAAACTCTTTTCTTTCAGGGGATTCATCGTTCAATTTTCGATGATTTACCAATTGGCATTTTCTTTGTTTGACCAGACATCCCTCACTTCCAATTACAGCATACACTCCTTTTTCAATATCTTCTTTGATGTTCCTTTTGAATATGTAATTTTGCAGAACCTCATACAGACAAACATTCTCGAGGTGACTGCTTCTATTTGGATAATATGTATCCAGCATGTTGGTCTTCAAAATATCTGTACTGTTTGGCTCCTTTTCCGCCAAATACTCAATTTCCCGTACAGGTTTCAGAACTCGATTACGCCTTGCAGCAAGATCAAGACTCGGCCAAATGATACTCCTGGATTTGGCATAAAGACTTGCTGAAGACAACCGGTCAGAACATTCGTAAGCTCCAATTTCTCGATGCGACAACATCTTCAGACTGAAACTGTACAACTTCTTACTGAGGCTCTTTTCATGGGAAATGTCCTCCCACATATCCTTCAATTCGGTTTTTTCTTTTTTGGTGATGTAAGATGTCACATACCGAGCCACAGCCATACAGTTATCAGCCACAAACTGTATATCCATGTTAGCATTCCACATGGACAAAATCACTGGGTTGTAGTCGTTGATATACTTGGACTGTTCGTTCCTTTTCAAATTGTATGTATTTTTGGGTGATTTCCTCATCACATTATGTCGCAGAGAAGACATCAAATTGTTCACTCTTCCTTTAGATATCACCGATCGTGGAAATCCAAAACGACATTTTGTATAGTACTTGTTCTTGTTTCTGAATTTACGACGACAGTACTTTCCACAACGATGGCTTTGAAACCGTAAAACATGTCTTCTTAGACTTTTGTCTTCCTTTGTCTTTGGAACAGCACATGTAGTATACTGTTCTATGAAACTCATCACTAAGTCATCTGGATCTGTTCCAAATTTGGGAGCATCTTTGATCCACAGCAGCATATGTATATGAGGAGCACCTCTTGTTTGGTACTCCTTTCTCCAGAAGAAATCCAACACCTCTCCAAGAGTTGTTCATGATGAAAGACATCATAGCTTCAAATCTATAATTGAAGTACCTGCATACATTCACTATATCCAAAGAGCACAGTTCTCCGGCTGTCTTGAATTCGATATTTTCAATGTTTCCATTCGCCTCTCGTAGAAATTCAAGTAAGTCTTCCCAGCCATACTCGGCACAGCTGAGAGTGAGGAACTATGTGGGAGTTCCTAAGTTCCTCAGCATACATTTCAAATCACCATGACGACGGTACCAGTACTCCTTAGTACCACGCTGACACGCCATGAGATTAATCAGGTGAGAATCCAAAATACTATCTTGCACATTGACTTTATCCATAAAGTCCCTTGCTGAGATATTTCGCAGTTGTACACCACTTTTCAAGATGTGGTTCACTGCATATGACAGTCCAGACGGATCGCTTTCAAACAGTAGATGAAACAAATAGGGAATGCATTGACGAAACCTAGGATCTTCTGCATACAATCGTAAAGTCCGGTATTCAGAAGCAGGAATTTTAACAGGTCACTCATCATATCTTCCTCCTTGACCTGTTGGAAATAGCTGTGGGAAACACTGAGCTTCCAAACCTTCCTCCCAAACACTAATGGGACTCCCTTTGGCTTGTTTCATTTGAAACAACTCAATAGCATTCCCCATGACTTCCTTAGAATGCAAAGGATGAACACTATAATGTTCATATATTTCTTCATTTTTAGAGGGTTCTACTTTTTCAATTTGACCAGCACACAAATCGCTATCCACTTCTTCACTTACTTCCTCTTCTGCAACATATATATTCTTGTAGTACTTATTATTTTTCTTCAAATACAATGTTGCCTTTTTGACTTTTCTAACATCCAATAAATCTTGCCAGATTTTCTTACTCTTTGTCGGAACCCCATTAACTAAGATAACCAGAGGTGCCTCTTCCATTTTCTCTACTCCAATTGTATTAATATTTTTTTTTAAATCTAGAGGCAAATAAACAACTCTTCCCTTTAATCCTCTCTGTAAATCTGATGGAGGCAATTTCCCTGTCTTTAGCTCCATTCTTACAATAGTCTGAAAGGGATGCACACTTTGAATCAAAATAGATTCATAAGTATTTAAATCCTTCAATTCAGAAGGAATGTCAACCAATTCTAGATAATTATGAACCGCTCTAGCAGGCATCCGTTTTTGATTTAATTTGTTACAACAATAAGTACACACACGTTGATCCAAACACAAATCAAAACAATTTTCTACCATCAAGTATGTTGCAAAATCCTTCCATTCACTATTATTTTCCTTTTCACTTTTCGCATATAAATCCACTAACTTAGTCTGATTCTTATAATAAGTGCGTCGACAACACACACAAGTGAAATTAGGCCTCTCACTTGATTTCACCTGAAACGTGGAAATTTCCTTTTGAAAATTATCTGTACTGGAAACCTGTAAACTAGCTTCCACATTACCTTCTTCTTCTGGGTCAATTTCAACATTCTCCTCTTTACTTGTAAAGTAACAAAACTCAATTTCTTCACAAATATTCTTCACATCTACTTCAGAACCATGCAAAAGAGCAGTGCATAATTGTTTAAGCATAATTGCTGGACTCTTACCACAAAACAACATTCTAACTAATTGCCTCACTTTACTATGATGCACTGCTAGCATCCTGAAATGATGAAAAACAAGCCAGTGAATGACCATCCAAACCTGTCACTTCTCTCACTCTGCAAGGATCTAATTCTTGCAACAATTTTATTTTCTGTTTTAAACTTTTCTTATTAAATGTCCGTACAAAATCACAAAGAAAATTGATGGAATCCTGTCGCACACTGCAAATAGAACTACACTTCCAGGTGTACACTGGTCCCTTAGGACGTCTCCCTAAAACTTCATTACCTAACACCTCTTCTGTCTCTGTTGACACAAGTTTTTCTTTTTCAACAGGACAACCATCTTTCACCTCATAAGCTCAACCACTGGTGTCAACTGCATGCACCAATTCATTGTCCTGAAAGTAACTCTCCTCATTGAAAAATGCCTCACAACTATTGTGGTAAATAAATATTTACCGACTGAATTTCTATACGGTAAAGTTCAATAAAAATAGCTCAATCAGAAATGAGAGGCAGAGTCCGTGGCATCTGAGTTATAAGGGTTTTATTCCATAAAATGGAATGGTTCGAACCATGGTATCATGTTCCTTTCACCACTAAGGTTCAGGAAGGGATAGACAATGCTTTATTAACAGAGTACAATATATATAGTCAATGCATATAGTGGTGATGAATACAGAAGGCGTAACAGCTGAGAGAAACGAGATAAGAACACATGTGCGTAATCAAAGACGTGCACTAGGGCGTACACGGAGGTGTGTGCTAGAAACGTCACATGAAAGTGTCACAAGTGGGTGGATACACAGAGGAATCTTGCAGTGTCAGCAGAAATCTAGGGCTTGGATGCGCGCGCAGCTGCATGACGTGTGATTGACGTGGAACTGGAGGGTGCAGGGGACTTGACATTTAGCACTAGAGGAAGAGACAGAAGTCTGGCATGTCAGATCGACTCGTTCCTAAATCATATCTGATATCTTGTGTTTGGAGAACTGTATTATCTAGAAGGGAAAGTCTCTCGGGCAGAGGCTATTCTATACTGATTATTAATGTGTGCATATGTGACTACGTGTCTACGTGTAATGCGAGGGGCCATGGGCCTACCATGGTAACAGGAGCAATGAATTACTTGCACGGAGACAGAAAGGCCAGGCCCTTTGCTCTGCAGCTGAGGATATATTTACCTAAATCACTAGACAGGAATGTATTTTCGAGGAGCGGAACAGATAACTTGAAGGCAAAACACTGTCTTTGGCAGGCAAGCAGGCCAAGCCGGGCACCGCTCGCCACGCAGGGAGTAAGGCAAAGCTCATGGGTGCAGTTCCAGGCTGCAGCTTTCAGGAGGCAGAGAGCAGAAAGGGCTTGATGGCAGAAATCAGGGCCTAGCTCTGCAGGGCCAGGAAAACGTGAAAGTGCACCAGGTAAAGACGGTGGCAAGGCATACTTAGGAACTGAATTATCGATCCATTCATGGTGGATCTGAAAGAGGACTTGTTAACGTTGGACGCAAATGTATTTGCGTCTTCATAGCTGGTCATGGAGGGAAATTACATGTACTTTGAGCACGTACATGGAGACGGTGGGGTTCACGTTAGGGGACATTCTTGACCATAAAAATTCTAATTACCTCATTATGCATCCATTCTCCTGAGAAAACTTCACAAAAATTACTTCTATTAACTACTCTCTTCCATCTACTATTTGATTTGAAATCATAAATTACCTTGTTTGGTTTCCTAATTCTATTGATTACCAAAATAAATAACTTTCGCTTAATTTCAATAATTTTCTCTACATTTTTCTTTCACTTATAAAAAGCCACTTTCTGTTGACCTTTCTTTAAATTTTTTAACAAATTGCCAATTATCCTGTTGCGGAACATTCGTCTATGAATGTCCCCAAACTGATTTTTCCTTCAATCGCCATGCACAGAGTTATCTCCTGCTCTACCAGTAACATTTTTGATTGTCCTTTCCTTTCCGTTTAATGTGGCTCTCTTTTTCTGGACTAAAACTTGTTCTGTAGTTATACTTTTTTTTTTACAAATGTTTCTAAGGAATGATTTCGTTCTCTTACCCGGAGCTTTTTTCGTGACTTGACGAGATTTTATTGTAGAGGACTGCTGCAAGCATTTAGTATTCTGCTGTCTTTGTCGTTTTGTAGCCTTTCGGATTCTATCCTTAGACGGCATTGTCTAATTTCGAAATGATCTGCAGTTGAATCAGTGGTAAAATATAATAAAAAATGTTATTAACCACTATTACCAAACATTAAATCAATAACAGTAAGGATTTGATTCAGCAATGCCATAAAGATGATTCAGTGAAATCTTCTTAATTTTACTGTGTTAGTTTTACAGGGCTTTCATGCAAATGACTGCCCACCCTGCAATAAAACGCCCACATGAAACCTGAAGCACGTTAAATTGTATACTTACCTGCAATAATCCATATGCAAGTGTTTAGGTCCCTTCACCCTGCCCCTCCCCCTCCCTGCCTCCCTGCCCCACCGTAACTCCCTCCACGGCCCGCGGCTGCTATGTTGCAACATGGTACATCTTGTACATCACTGCTGCATTATAAAAGTGACGCAACAGCAGCACAAAAGAGGCGCACAGCCATCATAAATCTACCCCTATCACTTTAAATGATTGATTCAGGATGACAATAAGGTGTGGACTATCTAGAGGTTTGTTTGAGGTGAGGCCTACTCAGGGTTGCAGATGAAATTTAGGCTTGTTGAAGAGTACAGAGGTGATAATACATGTACAGGCCTACCAATGAAGTGAATCATGTCCACTGCACTCTTCAACAAAGGCCAGACCTCCTCCATCTCCCTGAACACGCCTAAACCGCATCTGCACAATGTGATTCGTAATGTTAGGAAACACAAGTGATATAATTGAAAAACGTGCAAATATTTTTGCACATTTAACAATCACATCACCTGTATTTCTTCAGCTTAGTTATCTCATTGTGCAGATGTAGTCTACGTCCTATGTAGAAGCACACCCTATCAATACTTAAATTAGCCAAGCACACATGGGGACGTATTTACAAGGACCTTGCACCACGGGGAAATGTCTTAAATTAAAATGGGAAAAATAACATCAAAGGGACTCAAAGGCCTTGTAAATATGCCCCAAACAACCTATGAAACACTAGCAGTACATATCAAGAAACCTAATTGATTTCAAAAAACGTTTTTAAACCTTTTATGTAAAACAATTATATACCTACATTCATGGGGGACTAACTTAAAATGCCCTAACACACATGAAAGCGTTTTTGTAAGGCCCTTGCACCTTTTTTTCCATCACTTTTAACATCGCTATGTAACTCAAACAATCAAAATCAAAATTTGCCAAGCACACATGGGGGCGTATTTACAAGGACCTTGCACCACGGGGAAAGTGTTTACAAATGGCCAAACACACATGGGGACGTATTTACAAGGCCCTTGCACCAGGGGGAAGTGACTTGAAATACTCAAGTACACATGGGGACATATTTACAAGCACCTTGCACCAGGGGGAAGTGACTTGAAATGGCCAAGCACACATGAGAGCGTATTTACAAGGCCCTGGCCTTGCACCAGAGGGAAGTGACTTGAAATGGCCAAGCACACATAACGTCGTATATACAAAGAACTTGCACCAGAGAGAAGTGACTTAAAATTGCAAAGCACACATGAGGACATATTTAGAAGACCCTTTCCCCAGGGGGAAGTGACTTAAAATGACCAAGCACACATAGGGGTGTATTTACAAGGCCCTTGCACCACTTATGCATCACTTTTAACATGTACACTGGGGAACACCATGGGGCAAAAACAACACAGATGCATCATGCATCTGTTCCGCAAAAGCGACGCATTGCAGGAGTCACATCACAAGTAAATAAATTCTCATAAATTTTAAAAGCATTCCTTTTCCTTAAAAATGATTTTCTGGTCATAATTTGAAAACACAGCCCAGCTCCTATGTACAACCACACCTTGTCAGTACTAATATTTCACATTATCTCCAATTACAATTTGTAAAAGAAGCAAAATCTTCTTGGAAAACATAATGCAAACACTTGACTCAAAACATAATTTTAAATGCACAGCTGGCTTCCTTATTTTCTCCAAAAAGCATACTAGTCTAGTCTCTTTCTAAAGTAAAGGAACAATATCTCACCTTAGCAAATGCTTTTTAACTTTCAAAACAGTCTCAGAAACACACAAATTTTACAAAGGCAGAGCAAAAGGTATGCACTCCAGAGGCTGGAACCAACAAAGGCACAGAAATGCTGATATTCATGACAAATATCTCTCATGTCACCCAATCAAAACTCTTCCCTCACTTTTTTCAAATCAACACCCTTCCCCCCTCTGCCCTTTCTGCCCTTTTTCCATAGCAACTACCTCCTGCCAGACCTCTCATGTTTACAAGTACACACAACAATGTTTCAAATGAACTCTGAACTCTCAGTACACCTGCTAATCCACTGCAGTCTTTCTTAAAATCATTTTTTATTAACCATTCAAATTACATCTTTCAAAGAAAACATCCATGCGCCCTAACTTTCTGTTTTCAGCAATGGAAATCCACCAATCACTGCTAATGAATCATTAGCACTCAAACTCCACAGTTTTTTTTCTTTACAAACTCCACTGTTTCAACTGCCATTTCATTCCCACACTTCATCTGACTGCAGTAGAACCTCCTCTCGCCATGTTTTCTGTCTGGATTCTAGGACATAGCTACATCCACTGGGCTCACAGGTATGCTGATAACAGATATTTACTCAACCTCAATTTACAAAATGTGGAAATCAAATGGATTGGGCAAAGAGGATTGAGATGTCACCAATTGATACCATTGGTGAAAACCTTTTTGCATTTGCCAAACCCTGACCTCATAATAATGCACTGTGGAGGAAATGATTTGGGCACTTTAACTGGGGTAGGTCTGAAAAGGCTCTTAAAGGACACCTTTGAGCAATTGATGGCACTTTTTCCTCAAACTGCCTTGGTATATTCCAATATATGCCAAAGACAAAAATGGAGGTGGTCCAATCAATTTTGTCCAAAATTGAGAAATCGAGGAAGCATGTAAATAAGTCTGTTTCAGCTTACATGAGAGACCATGGAATGGGCTGCATCTACAACAATACCTTTGCTCACACTTACTCTCGACCCCCGAGGCTGATACCGGGTGGCTACATCTTGCTCCTAGCATAATTTTAATACTGTACTCATTTTCCCTCTGTGTCCGTCCCCACCTACCACTCTAGCGCTATTTTACTTCGTTCACTCGTTTTTTAAACTATAGTGCAGAATTGTCAGTAATAGTTGTACCTGCTCCCCAAGCAGTTTATTGAATTTACCTGCTCCCTAGTGGGGCGAGGACGATCTTGAGGAGGTCCCCGGGTCTCGAACCCGCATTTCGTGGCGGCCATTTTGGCTTGGGCACCGGTATAAAACCAGCATAGCTGTGCAGCAGATACTGATTGCTCACACTTACTCTCGACCCCCGAGGCTGATACCGGGTGGCTACATCTTGCTCCTAGCATAATTTTAATACTGTACTCATTTTCCCTCTGTGTCCGTCCCCACCTACCACTCTAGCGCTATTTTACTTCGTTCACTCGTTTTTTAAACTATAGTGCAGAATTGTCAGTAATAGTTGTACCTGCTCCCCATGCAGTTTATTGAATATACCTGCTCCCTAGTGGGGCGAGGACGATCTTGAGGAGGTCCCCGGGTCTCGAACCCGCGTTTCGTGGCGGCCATTTTGGCTTGGGCGCCGGTATAAAACCATACGGCCTTGCCTCCGCGCAGCGGACGCGTTCAGCGGACGCGCCGCATCAGCGCCGGAGTCGAGCCAGAGTCCAGCCCGTCTGCACCCATCAGCGCTAAGGAGGCGCGGGAGACGGGATACTCTGTGCAATCGATGACACACCTAATCCCCCATACAGGTATGTCCAGGGAGTTCTTGCTCTCCCACAATGCGCCTCATACACTATGTCGCAACCTTCTAATCCCAGGGAAATGGCATGGACCAGTTTGCTGTGGTCAATGTAAAATTACGTTTACCCCAGAGCCTCTTGGGGGAACATCCTTACACCCTCCTATCCTATGGGGAGGACTGATCAGTGCACGATCGCTCTCTAAGAATGCTCAGAACATTCAAGATTTGATTGTGGAATCCAACCTAGATTGGCTTCTCATAACTGAAACCTGGTTAAAACCATGGTGCAACCCTGACCTAGCTATAGCCCTCCCACCAAATTTCCTCATTCAGCGTCTGGATAGACCCGAACAACGTGGAGGAGGTTTGGCCATAATCCATCATAAAGCCCTGAAATGTTCCACTCAGGAACTGACAGACATTAAAGAAGCAGAAGCACTTGCCTTCTCCCTGAGCGTCCACGACACGTTCACTTTTTCTGGGGCTCTTATTTATCGGCCACCTGGTCCTCCTACTAAATTTCTGGAATCTGTGGGAGATGTACTGAGTGACCTAGCCCTCAGATCCTCCCACTTTACTGTTCTGGGTGATCTAAATCTGCATCTAGAATCTCCCAATGAACCAGGTGTGAGATGTTTCCTGGACACTATTGATGTACTTGGTCTCTCCCTCCTGAACCACGAACCCACACACTTAGCAGGACATCTTTTGGACTGTGTCTGCTCTAACTCCTCCAGACTGACAGTAAAGACTCCCAGCCCCCAGATCTGGTCTGATCACTTTTTCATTCCCTTTCATATTACACGTCCAACAAATCGAAAAGGAACGATAACAAAAAATAGCAAACATCCCAAGGACAATCATGTCCCTAACTGGAAGGAACTGCATACCAGACCTGAGGTGGTAGAGAAATTAGCTTGCAGCACTCCGATTCTCACAGGTTACACCTCCACTGACAATCAGAATTTTGGCAAGTGGATAGCCAGTGCAGGGGCACTATTGGGATCAGTCGGCAAAAAGAACCCTAACGCCACTAAAACCAAAAAAAGTGCCCCATGGTTCACATTGGCCCTGAAACTCGAACTCGGAGCAGTCAGAGTTCTGGAACGGAAGTGGCGTAGGAATTATGATGCCACCGCCCGCAACGCGTATCGAGTGGCTAGGAGGAACTACCACTCAGGAATAAAGTCAGCTAAGAAAGCTCACCTTCTTCAGGCCATTTCCATCGCAGGCCAAGGACAAAAAGAGATCTTTAGGGTAGTTCAAAAATTCATGAATCCTTCAGCTCTTTCGCAGGAGATCCCTCCCTCCCAAGATCTCTGTCATGCGATATCTGACTATTTCGATAAAAAGATCTCCGACATCGTGAACACTTTTCCACCAATACCCACTACGCAGCTGTTAGCTGTACAAACTGAAGAGAAATGGACCAACGCCCGCCTGGAGAAATTTGCAGCTATCCCCCTTGAAGACACTCACAAAGCCATTATGGCCATCAAATCCGGATCCCCCTTCGACCCATGTCCCCCTTCTGTGCTCCACACCTTAGTAGAGGTGGTCAATCCCATCATCAACAGGATTATCAACACCTCCTTGGCCACAGGAGATATACCTAGTGATTGGAAGCTGGCAGCGGTTAAGCCTTTACAGAAGAAGGTACTGGCTGACCCCACCACCCTTTCCAATCTGCGTCCTATCTCCCTGCTCCCAGTGCTGTTCAAACTGGTGGAAAAATTTGCCAACATTCAACTAACGAACTTCCTGGAGGGGAATAACATTCTACACCCCAACCAGTCAGGGTTTCGATCATATCACTCTACTGAGTCAGCCCTACTTTTCACAGCAGAGACCCTAAGAGCAGCCATGGACCAGGGAAAAGAGGCCGTCCTAATCCTACTTGACCTGTCGGCAGCCTTCGATGCGGTTTCACACCATATCTTAGTGAACCGGTTGGCTGCCGCAGGGGTAGGGGGACAAGCCCTGGTATGGCTTAGGAATTTCCTCAGCAACAGACGTCAGGTCACTGTGCTGGGCCCTTTCCAGTCGGAAGCAAAGGTCGTCAGCTCTGGGGTACCACAGGGCTCTAGTTTAAGCCCTGTACTTTTTAATCTGTACATGGTCCCACTTATGGAACTGATCGCATCTTTTAAGATCAGTACAATTTCTTATGCTGACGACACCCAGCTAATCCTGGTGCTGGACAGGGACAGGCCAGGTGCTGAAGAAAATCTAAAGGAATGCCTAACAGCGACATTCAACTGGATGACCAACAACCATTTGAAATGTAATGCCGGGAAGACAGAGATCATGCCGTTTGGGAAACACAATCTGTTCTCCCCAAAGAGGTGTTGGCCTGCTGAAGCAGAAGCGCCACCAAACACCATCACATCGGCTCGGAACTTGGGTATCAAGTTCGACGACCAACTGTCTTTTAAAAATCAAGCAGTAACTATAGCTGGGACCTGCTTTCAGATTATAAAGGCACTAAGGAAATTCTTCGATCTCCTCCCGCTGCCAGCCAGAAAAACGGTGGCAGTGGCTTTAATTAACTCCAGGTTGGACTACTGCAACGGCCTGTATGCTGGAGCTAACAAGTCAGTCCTGCACCGACTGCAGATGGTCCAACATGCCACTGCGCGCCTAGTACTACGCTGGCCACGTAGATCCTCAGCCACCCTGAAGGCGCTACATTGGCTGCCTATTAGTAAAAGGATCTTATTTAAGATACTTGTCATCACGTTCAGGGCGTTCCAACAGCAAGGACCTAAATACCTCTGCAACGGGTTTAAGAAATATCACCCCACCCGCTGTCTGAGATCTGCTAGCCAGAACTTGCTTACCATTCCTCGCTTTAAGCTGACTAAAAGAGGTGGCAGATCCCTCTTCTTTCTGGGCGCTAAGGCCTGGAATCAGTTACCACCCTCCCTAAGAGCATTATCCCAGGAGACCCACTTCAGGAAAGCATTAAAAACTTGGGTCTTCTCTTTAACTGATGTAGCCTGCAGAGCCTTGATCTAATAGTGTGATGTAATAGGGCACTCATCATCTTGCCCCCTACCCGTCCACCTGGGTTGGTTAAGCGCCAAGATACTCCCTGGAGTGATAGGAGCGCTATAGAAATGTGCTTTACATTACATTACATTACCTTGCGTTACTACGTGCAAGATATCTACAGAGGAGATGGCGTGCACTTCTCAGATGAGGGGAACAGAGTTTTCATACAAAATTTAAGACTGTGTATTGGTGCCTATTTATAAGTACCTAGAACTTACACAGACCCCAAAAGCTATTTTCAGAGCTACCTTAACTATAATTACTCTTTAAAAATTTCAAATGTACCTTTTTTCACTAATTTTCACTTATGTTCGCTTCCCGGTTCGCTACCCGGTTCGCGTACCGGCTGCTAACCGCGCGAAAAATTCAAAAAAAATTTATTTTTTCTCGCACATATGGGACTCCTCAGCCACCCTCAGTAAACCTAGGGGGTCAGGATACGTCTACCGTGCCCCCTTCTACCCATTCTGAACATTATTTACCCTCCATCTTGTATCTCAATTCTACCGAAACACAAAATGGAGGACTCCCGTAACGCTGCAGGTTCGCGTACCGGGGCACGCACTGAGAAGCGCTCGCTTAAAAAAGGTGGGAAAGTAATTTACAGAAAAACCACTGGAGACACTTTCACCAAATATACATTAGCTCATACTACATACCAATCCCTACCATTTTCACAAATTTGGTTGGAATTCCATTTAGCCATTTAGCATGTAGACCTCTCTAAATTCCCTGAGGTAAATTACATCACAAAACACATCTGAAGTATTGGAATTGACAACCAATTAAAATGTTACTTTCATTTTCTACTTTTTTACCTGACATTTGATTGATTATGTACCTGAATATATATAAAGAAAGAGAGAAAAACACAGCCATTTTGACTACTACTTCCTGAAGTACATTGCAAGAACATTTTCACTGACAACTAAAACTTGTTTTTAAAAGGTAAGATGTTATTTTATAAATTTGTCCGGAGAAATATGTTATGCAATTTAAATTAACATTTTCAGATAGTTATATACGATCCCTCTGTAAGAGTTAGACATTAAGAAAGGCTTCTTTATTATAATTTTGGATTGATTTACGTTTCTTTGTTATAATTATGAATTTACTTAGTCTTTTTCGCAGGCACTTTTTAATAATACTACTTCACGCCAGAAACCATACAGTACCCATAGATAACTTATCTGTTATAAACTCACAAGTACCTGTCTGAACTTAAACCCAACATTGCCCTATCTCTACTGATATATTTATTTTTTATGCAAATTTCAGCACAAAAATGGAAGGAGAACAGAACGTTTCCTTTGAAATTGCCCTAGAGATGAACAATGAGGAAATCATTGAACACATTGATTTGGAATTCATGGACGAATCACGAGACCAAGAACTTCTACAATGTGTAGAATCTGTGGATTTGTTACTTCATTATGAGGACGATAAAATGTGGGAAGTTATGTTCACTCAACAAGAGGACATTTCGGACAGTCAAATGTTAGACAGTCTATTAAATTTTGAAAAAGAATCAGAAAAATAAATGTATATTTAATAATCAAAAATTGTTCGAGTCTTTAATCATTTTTATATGTAATTCATAAACTAGTACCAAATTGATTATAATGTAAAGTCAGACTTATAGTATACTGTGCAACTTTTTTATGTTACACAATAATTTTGCTCATAGTTACTTCCTTTCTCCAACTATATTATCTCCAATGTGTATTTAACATCTCTTTATCACCTCCTGCCTCCATACTGTATCCACTTTCCTGACACACTATGGTATGAATTCCATATTCCACAATAACTTCTGAAACAACATGCAAGATATCTACAAAGGAGACGGTGTATATTAATTTTTTGACTCTGCATTGGTACCTACATATTGCTACTTAAATAAAAAAAAAAAAAAAAAAAAAAAAAACGAACAATCAATAAACATACAATATTTAAAAAGTCTATCATTCTTGTTTCCTCATAGTACGCTCCCCGGCTCGCTTTCCGGTGCGCGTACCGGGCGCACCCCACGCAAAAAAAACTTTTTTTTTTTTTGCCCCGCAGGGCCCTTTTGTTCCCTTGTATGCTGATGACGAACCCAAGCCGTCATGCACTACGGTGCTCGTGTGCTGATGACGGCTGGGGTTCGTCATGGCCCGCCCCTGTTCTTTTGTTTACCGCACAGCGGCGGAAACGGGCCAGCAGCGAAGGGGTTAAAGCCTCCACATCAAACCTAGGGGGTCAGGGAGGATCTACTATGTTCCCTTATGGTCATTTCCACCTTTGTTTTGGCCTCCTCTTGTCTCTCGATCCTACCGAGAGACAAGATGGCGGCCGCTCCGGACTGTTTAGAATGTTGAAAGACACCGGAGAGCCAATCAGCTTCGCTTCGCGAAGTTCCGTTTCGCGTCAAGTACGCGAACCGGAGCGCTACCCGGAGCGCTGTCACAGATAAATATATTTTTTTGAACGTTAATTTATCAAAATCCACTGGAGCACATATATTGAGACCTAGCAAAGGCACATCGGGCTAACAGTCCCTACAATTTTGCCAAGTTTCGTGCAAATCCATTCAGCCGTTCGAGCTAAAAGTGAGGCCAACCGCCCTATGGAAATTAACATGGGAAAAAACGCCTTTTTGGGACCCCCCTTTTTTCTCGACCCCCCCTTGACGAACCCCCCCCAAATTTTCAGGGGCTGCTCAGAACAAAATGTGCCATTTTCCTGAAAATTTCAGCCAATTCCGTCCACAAACACCAAAGTTATTAGACATAGAATTTTCAAAAATCCCATAGAGAAAAAATCCTAACTATATATACCTACTGGCGACCGCGAGGTTTTTATTAAAGATCTCCTTGACTGCAGCCATTGGGTCCGTGTCTTCGTTTTTCCACGACAGGAGTGTGGTTATTTGAAGATTACTTGGTTCATATATATATATATTCACTGAAAAAACCATAGGTTATAGACCATATATAGTTAGGAATTAGCATTTACAAAACCTTGAAAATTCACTGAAAAAACCATAGGTTATAGACCATATCATCAGTGATGTCATCAGTGATGTCATTTGAGATGTCATCAGTGATGTCATCAGTGATGTCACTGACCATGTCATGAATGATGTAATATGTGACATGATCAGCAGTGGATTGCGGGTGCGCGATATATAGTTGGTGCAACTAACTATATATGCGAATTTCAATGTTTTTATGTGAGTAAAATAAGGTTTTGTAAATGCTAATTCCTAACTATATATGGTCTATAACCTATGGTTTTTTGAGTGAATTTTCAAGGTTTTGTAAATGCTAATTCCTAACTATATATGGTCTATAACCTATGGTTTTTTCAGTGAATTTCAATGTTTTTTTAATAGCAAATATCAAAAGCTGTAAAATGTATTCTTCTTTTAAAGAAAAAATATATTTTATATGTATTTAATATAATGTTGTTATGTATATAAATTTTTTGAGGGAACAAATTTATCAACTATCATGCTGAAGAAGAGTGTGGGGAAAAAAAACAAAGAGGAAGACTAAGAGGAAAGAACAATCAGTTCAAAAATACAATTGCTTTAAAGCATTAAGTGCTTTTCCACACATTTACATTTAAATAACCCATATTAGAACATACAAAATATCTACAGAGGAGACGGTGTACATTGAATTTTAGACTCTTCATTGGTATCTACATGTTGGTACTTACATCACCCACAAAACACAACAGCTCTATTCAGAGGTACCCTACCTCAAATCACTCTAAAATATTATTTTACTATTTCCCTTGGTTTTCCCCTTGTTACGCTTTCCGGAACGCTACCCGGTGCGCGGACCGGGCGCTAACCGTGCGAAAATTTGGAACAAAAAGGTTTTTTTTTTACATATATTTGCCTCCTCAGCCACCCTCAGAAAACCTAGGGGGTCAGGATATGTCTCCCGTGCCCCCTTATACCCATTCCCAACATTGTTTATCCTCCATTTTGTGACTAAATTCATCCGAAACACAAGATGGCGGACTCCCGATACGCTACCGGTGAGCTACCCGGTTCGCGTACCGGGTAGCACTTCCACAGCGAAAAATCGAAGAAAAAATCATTTTCTTTTTTTGCCCCGCGGGGCCCTTTAATAGCCCCCACATCAATCCTAGGGGGTCAGGAGAGTCTACCTTGCCCCCTTTCATTCATGTCCCCCTTCGTTTATTTCCACCTCTTGTCTCTCGATCCTACCGAGAGACAAGATGGTGGCCGCTCCGGACTGTTTAGAATGTTGACAGTCACCAGAGAGCCAATCCGCTTCTCCTCGCGAAGTTCCGTTACGTGTCTGGTACGCGAACCGGGGCGCTAACCGGACGCTGTCACAGATATATACATTTTTTGGAACGTTAATTTCTCAAAATCCACTGGAGCACATATTTTAAGACCTAGCAAAGGCACATCGGGCAAACAGTCTCTACAATTTTGCCAAGTTTCATAGAAATCCATTCAGCCGTTTGAGCTAAAAGTGAGTCCAACCGTCCTATGGAAAACTCAATGATAAAAACATGTTTTGGGACCCCCTTTTTTCTCAGCCCTCGCTTGACCAACCCCCCCAAACTTTTAGGGGACGCTCAGAAACAAAATGTGCCATTTTCCAGAAAATTTCAGCCAATTCCGTCCATCAACGCCAAAGTTATTCAACATAGAATTTTCAGAAATCCCTATTCAAAAAAATCCTAACTATATATACCTACTGGCGACCGCCAGTAGGTAATATACATATATTACCTACTGGCGGTCGCCAGTAGGTATATATAGTTAGGATTTTTTCTCTGTGGAACTTTTGAAAATTCTATGTCTAATAACTTTGGTGTTTGTGGACGTAATCGGCTGAAAAATGGCACATTTTGTTTCTGAGCAGCCCCTAAAAATTTGGGGGGGTTTCGTCAAGGGGGGGCCGAGAAAAAGGGGGGTCCCAAAACGCGTTTTTCCCTTTCATTTTTCCATAGGGCGTTTGGCCTCACTTTTAGCTCGAACGGCTGAATGGATTTACAGGAAACTTGGCAAAAATTGTAGGGACTGTTAGCCCGATGTGCCTTTGCTGGGTCTCAATATATGTGCTCCAGTGGATTTTGAGAAATTAACGTTTAAAAAAACAGATATATCTGTGACAGCGTCCCGGATATCGCTCCAGATCGCGTACTTTTCGCGTAACGGAGCTTTGCGAAGCGAAGCTGATTGGCTCTCCGGTGTCTGTCAACATTCTAAACAGTCCGGTGCGGCCGCCATCTTGTCTCTCGGTAGGATCGAGAGACAAGAGGAGGAGAAAAACGAAGGGGGAATTTAATGAAAGGGGGCAAGGTAGACCCCTCTTGACCCCCTAGGAATAATGTTGGGGTTATTAAAGGGTCCCGTGGGGCAAATAAAAAAAATTTGATTTTTAGCGGTAGAAGCGCTTCCCGGTTCGCGAACCAGGTATAAGGGGGTACGGGAGACCTATCCTGACCCCCTATGTTTTCTGAGGGTGGTTGAGGCTGCGCGTGAGCATTTTTTTTTTTTTTTTTGCTGCGTGACGTCTGTTAACGTTCGATTCGAAGGAAATCAGGAAGTGTTGACCGCCATTTTGACACTGCCAGTAAATATATTGTTAAAAATAATTGTTATAAATTAATCCGTATTGATAAACATTGTCTGCGCCATCTAGCTTTTTTTAACAATGCCACACTTTTGTCGTGTACGTCAGCCATTTTAGATGCCTTGACCAGACCCACTCTCTGCACGCCGCCGATCCTCAGCATGGCTCCCCACCTTCGCAAGCATCTCCCCCATGCATTGGTCACATACGCTCTCTCTCTCATGCATGGGCCATAAACCTCCTCCCATATGCGCTGCTCTTCCCTGAGAATCACACCCCGTGCTGAGGAAAATTCAGCCCAGATTACAACCGATGCCCAGGCTGCTGGCACAAGAAGCCACTTAGTTCCCATCTTGAACGGTTACCAAATAAAGAGATGGGCGCTGGAAGCAGGAACACAAGAACAGAGTTTTATTTCTCATGAGGAGAGCCTGTCATTTCAAAACATACACACAAACTCGGGCGGGGGGAGACAGTACATGTATTATATACAAAAATCCAAGACAAAACATAGAACAGTTGCTGGCCAAAAAGATCTCTTCCTGCATGCTGCACATCCTTAGCATCCTACTTAATTCATCTGGGGGCTGAGCTCTTTTTACCTTTTTCTTCTCTCTTATCGTCGGCTGCCTTCGCTGGTGGCTTTGGTTGCAAATACTTACACCTTTGCCAATTGGTCGGGATCTAACCTGGTCGGGCTAATACTCAGGGGGGATCTTCAAATCATTTTTAGCGAATGGGTTTCCAGGCTGAGGCAACGGTAGGTGTCAGTCGGTAGAACAATGGGGCAGCTTTGAGTTTCATGTCTATGAGGGTGCGAGAAGGAGGTGGTAAATCTTAAACATTGGCAACATTCCTAGTCCTCCAGACGGAGGGTACTTGGGTAAACCTCACCTCGGAATATTCCTTAAACTTTCCCTATTTAGTTAAACGTAGGAATTTATTCATTGTTACACGTCATTCTTGGTTGTATTATTCGGGGTGCCAAGCGAAGTCATATTTTGTCATCCTGTAATAACCCATCAAGTTTCTGCTTCAGGCTGCCCTCCCAAGCGCTGGGTTCAGAGAGAGACATAGTCATTGTTTGCTTGTCGTGTATAGGCACCATATTCAAACCCTTTTTCTCATCCCATCGGCCGTTAAGTCACCATTTTTCTGTACTATAATCGACGTTCCGAATTGACCTGCAGAAAAGAGGGAAAAAGAAGGGGCGGGGGCAGCGTTTAAAACACATCAGCGCGCATAAACCCGAAAAGGCTTTTACTTACTACATACTCGGCCTATCTCCACGGGATGCAGTCCCTACCATCTCGGCGTTTAAGCCCAGGGGGGACCTGTAATGTGGGAGAGATAATTATCGGAGGCCTGTGGATAGTATAGGTCGCCCAAGTGTGGCATTATGGATCGTGTGCAGGGGAGGGTCAAAACAAAGGGCAGTCGGTGTAAAGTGGGGGCGAGTTCGTTCTCTCCTTTGAGGAAGAGAGATAACCTACAGTGGTACGGGGTCGTTTTCGTTCGTACTAGGGGGGGCCAGGTGACATTCCTTCGGGGTGGCTTAGGGGCATTTAAAACAACTTCCCTGATACAGGTAGCATATAAAGTAGAGGCTAAATACCAGGATCTTTATTGATTGCTTTATGCTGTACAAAAATAAAAAACACATACAACAAACCTGGACCATTCATATTTGCAATGTTTCTGCATACTATACTTTTTAACCCTTAACTAATCGAGCTGCTTCATTTCACCTGCTTTTTTATTTTTAATTTTTTTTTTAAATCGGAAACAGTGGCGATTTATTCGAAACTTACCAATCTACGCGTTACAACTATGTTTGCTTTTTCAAAAACCTTTAATAAAAATGTTGGTGCACAAATACGGGCCTACAACCCCGTGGGCCGGCCACGGAGCAGGCTGGAACTGTAAATGGGGGGGGGGTATTTATTTGTGGAAAACATAACAGAGTCAGTGGTCGTTGATTTCATAGTAAAAAGTGCGACAAGTGCAACAAAGTCATATCGATAATTCATTGTGAGCAAGTACCAAAAGTGTCGACAATTCAAACTTTCAATAAATACAGTAATCAATGATGCATTAGAACTTAATATCAATTCATTGTCCGAACGTGTAATCAGTACCCGTCCCATGTCAATTCATTGTTCGAACGTTTAATCAATACCCACCCCGGATCAATTCATTGTCCGAACATATAATCAGTCTTATCCCATATCAATTCATGTGCTAAAAACTGCATACATATCTCATGATATCAAGGCTGAGCAATCGGGGCACAACAAGGAGTTGAGAGTTTCATTTGTACCGGCGCCATTATGGGTGAGGTCAGGAAGGTCCAAGTATAGTCAAAATGTCTCCACCAACTTGTGGTTGGACCGGGACCTCTTTCGGCAGTCCAAACGTTTTCGTTGAAGGGTAGCAGAGGGGACTGGCGACATGAACCATCAGTCAAAGTGGGGTGGGAGGCAACAATCTCTCCTATTTATTTATTTTGAAAGTTTTGTATAGCGCAAACAAGATCCTTGCGGATATCAGAGCGCTTTACATAGGAAGTACAAGGGGGAGCATAGTCAGAACAGGTAATACAGTAAGAACACATAGTATGAATGATACAAAAAGTGGCTACAAAGCCAACCTGTATATGAGATGCAATGAAATAGCTTAGGATGGGAGATGGGATTGGGAGTGGTCACGTTGTGGGGGAGGGGAATTATAACAATGCATTACGAGTATTCAGAGTAAAGCTAGGAGTGGATTGCACTAGTAGGCAGACATTCTTTCACATATGAGGTAGTATTCCGTGCATCAAACATGATCAGAATATAGTTAAAAGTAATAATGATACAAAATAGGCAGGCATTCTATCACAAGATGGTGTAGATAAGTAACTGAGCCAAGTGCTCAGCAGTTGTGATCAATCTAGAATGTGAAATTCTTATTGAGTGTTCAGAGAGTGACTAATCCAGGAAGTACGTCCCTGAGAGAGACCAGTCAAACATGTCCGCCAAGTAGGTGGGGTAGAGACATCAGTCCTTTGTTTGTTGCAGTTTCCCTTTTCCTTCATGCATGCAGGGGAGGTGGGGATATAGTCCTCTGTCTGTTGTTATTGCTTTCAGCATAGGGGGAGGAGTTTCACTTTCCATCAGAGCCCGCAATGCTCGAGCTATCTGGGAGGAATGCTGTGTGGGGGAGCCAAAGCGAAGAGCCACGTGGACAAAGGTACGGGGAAGGGTGGGAGGATTTACTGCTACAGGTTTATGGCTCCAGCCATTTTGAACCAAGGAGGTAGATTAACAGTGAATAGGCGGGAAGGAGACAAACAAGTACCTCAAGTCTCTGTGTGTCCGTAGTGTCTTTCAGCAGCCCAACATTAATCCATAATGTGCCTCATTCCCTTACGATCTGCTCATATTTGTGAATTGGCTCTCAGGGCTCTCCTCAGCCTCTCCCCTGCTCGGCGGTGTCATGTCCATCGGGCGCATCCCAATCCTGAGCCCGTGACTTGTCTCCGGTGTTGCGGTGCGTGGGGGGGATGGGGGGAGACTGCTCCTTTTTAGCAGCCTCCATCGCGGAACGGAAGGTGGGGGGGTGCTCTCAGTCCGTCGCTCGCTGTGGCTCGCAGAGACTGCGAATCCATGCGGTGGAGCGGGCGGGCGGGCTGTTCCAGTACAGCAGGCTCTCATGGGGTGCCCTCCTATGTTGCCGGGGGTGCCTTCCGATGCATGCCGTGTAGTCCTTTTAGCTTCCTATGCAGCCGCTCTCCAGTGCCTTCCTCCGCCGTGTAGCGGGGGACCTCTTCCAGCCCTCCGAAGTAGTTAGGCTGTTGGGAACAGGCTCTTGGCATTTCAGCTGCAGTTTCCGCCGCAGTTTAGGGATGAGGCAGCAGTCGATCTCCAGTGCCCTCCTCCGCTGTGTAGCGGGGGACCTCTTCCAGCCCTCCGAAGTCGTCGAGCTGTCGGGACTAGGCTCCTGGAATTTCAGCTACCCCTGTGATGTGAGGTTCTTATGCCACCTTGAATCCGGTATCGGGCTGGTGGCAGGGTGGTCCGCGATGTCGGCAGGGTGTTCCGCCGTGTCTGAGTCGATGATCCGAGCGTGGGGCGTTTCAGGGGTCAGATATCCATCCAGATGTCATTCCAATTATTCCATCCGGTACTCTTTCGTTCTGGTCTTCTTTTCTTCTTTCGTTCCGTCGAACTGGTAGGCGCTAACAGGGCTAATGCCCACATGGGATCCCCAGCGCTGGGAGCTCCTCACAGGAGCTCCTACCAGGCGGCTATCTTGGTTCAGTTGTCCTACTGGGTCATGCTGGTGTCCCACCGGAACTGATCAAGTTGGTAGTCTTGCAGGATTTTGGTAATTTCAAGACTGAGGCCGGCGCCGGCATGAGTGCGCCGATGTCCGGCGGCTACGTCGTGGTCGTTCCGTGGATGATCATGGCAGTCATTCCCCATCGGGGGTGTCTGCGGGGATCGGGGGCCCCCGTGGCTCTTGTAGAATCTTCAAAGTTGAGGAGATCGTTTCTGGACGCAGGACTCATTTTCTAGCTGAACTCAAAAGCGTTGTTGTACCGCAAAAGTAAACGAGACCCCCGCTGGGTGAGCGGAGCATCATTGCCTCGCAATAGTGGATGAGACCTTTTGTTGGGTGAGTGGAGCGTTAGGGGTGCAGCTGAGGGGCCCCCACCTGGGGGTGTGGGGGAGGCTCGTTTGCGCCGCCTCTCCCTCCCAGCGCACCCCACGCCGACACCTGGCGTTGATATCCGTGATGTCCGGACCAGGCGATAAGAGGGGGGGGGTCAGAGGCAGAGGCAAGACATCCCCCCCGTGGCTTGCAGGGCGTCACTTCAGGACCTTTTGTTGGGTGAGTGGAGCATCGAGGGTGCAGCTGAGGGACCCCCACCGTGGGGGGTGGGAGAGGCTCGTTCGCGCCACCTCTCCCTCCCAGCGCACCCCACGCCGACACCTGCCGTTGATATCCGTGATGTCCGGACCAGGCGATAAGAGGGGGGGGGTCGGAGGCAGAGGCAAGACATCCCCCCGTGGCCTGCAGGGCGCCAGAAGAGAATGGGAGGACCAGTACATTCCGGGCCGACCATCCCACGACTTCTCCGGCTGATGGCGGCTGGTCGGGCCCCGCCCTGCACGTGTCGAGGCCTCGTCTTCCGGATGGGCGTAACCGTGGACCTGTTGCACTTCGGGAGTTTCCGGAATGGGGGTAGGTATCTGCTGATTTGTATCTATTTCATGTTACCGTTATTGGGCGTGGTGGGCGGTGGAACAGACATGCTTGGAGCAGTGGGGGGGTGGCGGAGGTTAGCTACCTCGTGGCTGCCGTAACGTCAAGCTTGGCTTCTCTCACCACTTTCATGTTTCTTATTTCTAGCGAAGTCAAAAAATCATCAGTGGCCTACTGATTTTGTCCGATTTCTTTCCCTTCCTTTTCAAGTGTGTTTCATGCTAAAGTTTCTGTTTAACAGGATACAGTGATTACTTCATATTTTACATATGTCTTCTTTATTAGGGGTACCCTCCGGTTGAGCCAGATGATGTACCTCTAATAAATGGTCCGGGTGGAACTAGTTTATCAATCAGTGGGGAGTAGATGGGCATGACAGATTACAACGGGGGACAAAGGTCCGCATTACCCACCCTTCACTACTTGCAAAGACTAGACAGAATATTTCTATTCCACGTTATTTGCAAACAGAGAATACCTCGAAAGAACTAATCCTTGAACAATAAATGCCCAGCCAATCAATCAATCAGTGGGGAGAAAAACAGGCATGACGGATTACAACGGGGGACAAAAGTCCGCATTACCTATCCTTCACTAGCTGCAAAGGGAGACAGAATATTCCTATTCTTCTCAGTTTGTAGACAGGGAATATCTCAAAGAGCAATAATCGATAAAAAATTAGTAGGATTATAACACTTTAATAACTTATAAATATATACATCGCAACAAAAACAGTAAACACCTTAAAACATTTTTTATTAAAACAGAAGCAACAATGACAACTAACAGTAGTGATATCCTGGGTGGGTGATGGAACTGGGATTGTTAATGGAAAAACATCTACAGAGAAAGCTATTGGTGAATTATACTTCTCCGGAAATTTAAAACTCACAAATGTTTCATTTGTGTAATCGTTTCATAAACATGTACATTAAAAAACTAAATACGCTCCACTGTTTTAGAAAATCTTTACAGCTTACTAGATCACCCTTTAAAGTCACAACTATGAAAACCTACTTACTTAAGCTGTTGAATTCGGCTTCAAATGTAATGCATAAGTTCAAGCTAGCATATCATATGTCTAAAAGGTTTAACATAATTGATATGCAAATTTAAACACTACTCTTTCTTAATGGTGACACCTTATCTCTCCTATATCCCACAATTTCCATGAGCAAAGCAAAAGAAATTCTGAGGCCCTGAAGAAATAAGGCTTACTGTGGGGTTGAACTCAATCTGGTGTTTGGGAGATTCCATGTTTTAGGGTGATATTCTGTGACAAGGTGCAGGCACCAGAAGAATGTTAGCCTAGTTCATCACATTGGAGAATAAGGGTCTGGGAAAATATCTAATCTGGTGAAGAACCATCCCTTCTTTAAACCCCATGGTGACCAACTATAGTTTATTCTCTATTTCGTTCCCTTGCCATAACAAAATAAAAGTATTGGGTTATTTATGGAAGGGAATACTTTTTGTTTCTTCAAATTTTTAAAAGAAAAGAGGAGGGGGGGGGCAGCGTTCAAAGCCCATCAGCGTGCATAAATACGAAAATGTTTTTACCTACCACGTACTTGACATTTTACAGCTTTTCATATTTGCTATTAAAAAACCATTGAAATTCACTGAAAAAAACATAGGTTATAGACTATATATAGTTAGGAATTAGCATTTACAAAACCTTAATTTACTTGCACAAAACCATAGAAATTCGCATATATAGTTAGTTGCAATAACTATATATCGCGCACCCGCAATCCACTGCTGATGATGTCACATATTACATCATTCATGACATGGTCAGTGACATCACTGATGACATCACTGATGACATCTCAAATGACATCACTGATGACATCACTGATGACATCTCAAATGATATCACTGATGACATCACTGATGACATCTCCTTTGACATTACTGATCACATCACTGATGATATCATTTATGTGATAATACAATGAACATCTTCAGACTCTAATATAACCTTAGATACAATCAGTATAAACAGACACTTACAGACTGTTACTCATCCATGGAGTTACTCACACACCTAGTCAGTCATGCAAAGAATCAATCACACCTCCATTTCCTCAACTATACAGTTATACACACCTTACTTATTCAAACATATACTAACACATATTGACTCTCTTATACAATCCCTGATACAAGTTTACAATGATCCATACAGCCACTCACACATTCACTGGCTCTTATGCACAGTTATTTATATATGTCAACTCTCACATGTACTGTGTTTTACATATGTACTTACTTTCACATGTAGCACTGAGATATCCATTCACTCACCAATACACTCATGCACACAGTCAACCGCCCATACAGCTGTTTTCACATGCACTTTTGAACCCATACATCTACTGAATCAACTGCTCACACATCTATGCACAGAGTCGCACACCTCCCAGCCACCCCCACACACACACTCAGTCTCCCATACAAATATTTGGGCAACCAATCAATAACCCATATAGTTACTCATATAGCTACTGATCAACACATGCAACAGTTTACAGAACTACAGTAATAATGATGCACAAATTAAGACAGTTTAGTCACTAACCCATGCACTCAGTGAGACACATTTAATCATTCTCTCATACAGTCAGTCATGCACCTACTAAATCCTTCATCCAAACACTTATACATCCACTCATTCTTCAATATGTAAGACATATTTTAACTTTACAGAAACATACAGTCACTGGATGTTGTCATTTGAGATGTCATCAGTGATGTCATTTGAGATGTCATCAGTGATGTCATCAGTGATGTCACTGACCATGTCATGAATGATGTAATATGTGACATCATCAGCAGTGGGTTGCGGGTGCGTGATATATAGTTATTGCATCTAACTATATATGCGAATTTCTATGGTTTTGTGCAAGTAAATTAAGGTTTTGTAAATGGTAATCCCTAACTATATATGGGCTAAAACCTATGGTTTTTTCAGTGAATATATACATATATATTCACTGAAAAAAACATAGGTTTCACACCAGTTATAGTTAGGAATTAGCATTTAAAAAACCTTCACACACATTCACTGGATGGTGTCATCAGTGATGTCATGAGTGATGTCACTGACCATGTCATGAGTGATGTAATATGTGACGTCATCAGCAGTGCATTTCAGGCGGGCAAGTTATAGTGAGTCCAACTAACTATAACGTGGGAATTTCAATGGTTTTATGTCAGTAAAATTTCCAGGTAACTATAACTGGTGTGAAACCTATGGTTTTTTCAGTGAATTTAATAGGTTTTTTAAATGCTAATTCCTAACTATAACTGGTGTGAAACCTATGGTTTTTTCAGTGAATTTCATAGGTTTTTTAAATGCTAATTCCTTTCTATATCGAGTTTCTAACCTATGTTTTTTTTACAATTTGCTGTTTTGTGTAAGTATTAACTTTTGAGTTTTTTTTTA
The DNA here is from genome assembly GCF_964263255.1 of Lissotriton vulgaris. Taxonomy (NCBI): domain Eukaryota; kingdom Metazoa; phylum Chordata; class Amphibia; order Caudata; family Salamandridae; genus Lissotriton; species Lissotriton vulgaris. The sequence continues at coordinate 148,811 of NW_028255752.1, read as the reverse complement.
TATCATTTTTTCCTGGGGCGCTCTGGGTGCGCGCTTCGGTAAGCTCTCCGGTAAGCTCACCGGTAAGCTCACCGGAAAGCGCACCCAGAGCGCTACTTTCGTTCGTGAAAAAAAATATGAATGAAAAGTTAATAATAATGCAAAACATTTCGTACCATACAAATAAAATCAGTTTTTTTTAATAAGGAAAATGATTATGCATTTCCGTAAAAGTATGATGACGTCACTTCGGCGCGCAACGTAAGCGCCCTCGAAAGCGCCTACGTTTGTGCTGCGTATACGCCCCCGGAAGCACCTACGTTTGCGCCACATATGCGCTCCGGAAACGCCTACGTTCGCGCCGCGCGTGCACACCCGGAAGCGCTCCGGTGCGCGTAGCGTAAGCGCGTCGGGTCATGTGACCTTAAAATAACACTTTTCAATGGTTGCTAACAGTTTTTTTTACAAAGAATGAAATCCCCACCCATTTCCTCCACCTGCCTTTTTGCTCCTGGATATTTCTTGGTTTTACAATGGCTGCCAGACAATCCAGCAGTGAGGATGAACCAGAATTCATCAATGAAGAGCCTCCTCAACGAAAAGTTAAGGAACATTTAATTTGGAAATTATTTAAAATCCCACCTGACCAAAAAAAGGTGAATGCTACAAAAGTGGAGTGCAGGATCTGCAAAGAAGTGCTGTCGCTGGGTAACCCCTTAAAAAAGTACTCCTTTGGAAACTTCACGATGCTGCGCCATGTCCAGAAGAAGCACCCCCAGAATTTTGCCCGGGAAAGTGTCAGGGCTCTGGCACAAGAGGTTCCCAGTGATGGGGCCTCTACATCCACCGGAGGAGCAACTTCTTCTGGGAGGGGGCAATCGCAGGAGCAGGTGCCAAACATTCAACCTGCATTTAACCATGGTGTCCTCAGATGCAGATACTGCAATCAACTCCTCACCTATGGGGAGCAAAGTGTCCAGCTCATGGTTCGAGCATTGGAGAACCATCGCTGCCCCTCCCACCCCTAATTGTTTTTGTTTTTTTTGCTCCTGTTGAGCAGTTTCCATTCCCTGTTTTTGTTCCTGTTTAGAAAAAAGAAGGAAACAAAAAGTTATTTTCAGAACTACCTCCAATTCTCATCAAAGAGCTATATTCTTAAAAAAATGAAAAAGAGTAAGCGAAATAGAGTGCATTGATAATGGAAAGGAGAATGAGTAAGAAAGAACAAAAAAGGTATGAGAGGAGAAAGGAAGTGAAGTAGGAGGACTGAAAGAAGGTGAGTGTTAGGAAAGAAAGTAAGGAGAAGAAGAGTGAATATGGGGAATGTTGATATTCAAAGAAAATGTTGAAAAGGAACGGGGGTGTGGAAGGATAAGAAAAGATGCATTGCTGGAGTTGAAGGCAGAAGGCCTCATTTATGAAGCCATGTGTCACTTTAACACCACCAAAGCATCACTTTTTGTGACGCATCAGTCCAATAAAAAATGCACCTTATTTATTCATATTTACAAAGTGGCGTTTCTAGGCAAATACGTCACTTTGTAAACCCTTGTGCCACATTATTCCTACGTCAGGTGTAATGTATGCAAAAGGGACGTATTGACGCAAGAAAGGGTCGTAGAGGTGACACAGTGAATAAACTGGAGGCCTCATTTCTGAAACGTGACGCATCGCTACGTGAAAACAGCGATGCGTTACTTTTCTGTGCGCACTCCTTATGACATTCCAGATGTGTCATATTTAATGTATGACGAATCAACTCGCAAGGAGTTACAGATACGTCAGTATTTCTGACGTATCTGTAAACACAAAAGTGATGCATTACTGGAGTGTGTCACAAAAGTAACGCAACACCAGTAATGTGTCCTTTCACATAGGGAAAGCACCATGTGAAAGGTCTTGCGTCAGTCTTACACCTGCTGTGAGGCAGGCGCAAGATTTTGACGCAACAGCATCCTAAAAGTGACGCAGTGAAATCTCATAGATTTCACTGCGTCGCTATTACCAAGCTTTTTGCGGGGGAACGCCCCCTCTGCATACATTATACCTGACGCAGGTATAATGTGGCGCAGGGTTTTAAAAAGTGACCCATCTACCTAGATGCGTCACTTTTTAAATATAGCGCAACGAGGCGCATATTTTTTCACCGCTGGTGCGATGCATCACTTTTCTGTGCGCACTCCTTACAACATTCCAGATGTGTCATATTTAATTTATGACGAATCATGTCGCAAAGAGTTACAGATACGTCAGTATTTCTGACGTATGTGTAAGCACAAAAGTGTTGCATTACTGGAGTGCATCACAAAAGTGATGCAACTCCAGTAATGCGTCCTTTCACATGGGGAAAGCACCATGTGAAAGGTCTTGCATCAGTCTTACACCTGCTGTGAGGCAGGTGCAAAATTTTTACGCAACAGCATCCTAAAAGTGATGCAGTGAATTCTCATAGATTTTACTGCGTCGCTATTACCAAGCTTTTTGCGGGGGAACGCCCCCTCTGCACTTGTTGGTCTGATTAAAGCCATTGCAACTTATTTGCAGAAAAGGACTGAATCAACGCTGTCTTGTGTTGTAACCGCTCCAACTGGACTGGCAGCACATAACATTAAAGGGAGTACTCTACATTGTTTACTGATGCTGCCAGTTGAGCATGATAATAATTTGCATTACAACAAGCTATCTGGAGATGCATGTTCTGAAGTTTCCAGAGTTTTGAAGAAAATGAAACTTCTTATCATTGATGAAGTAAGCATGGTCTCAAATCTAATGCTTGCTTTTGTGCATTTGAGAATGCAAGAAATTCTTAGGAACAGAGTATGATGTGTTATTTGGAGGAAAACACATTATTGTTTTTGGAGATCTACTGCAGTTGACTCCAGTAAAAGGACAACCAGTGTTTAAAATGCTTACGCATGAAGATACAAGGAAGTCCCTTGAAAGCATTGGAAACGTTAATATATTGTTACATTTTAAATATGCTGAACTGCTTCAAAATATGCGACAGGCAAAGGATGAAGATTATAAAAATATTCTACAAGATGTAAGAATCGGAAAAGTAAGTGAACTTGGGAAAGAAGCTTTACCTGCTCGATTAATTTCAAATTTGTATCCAAATGAAAACATTCTTCCAAAGACTATTTTTAAAAAAATGACTGAGAAGAAATCTGGGATATGTTTGATGCCAACTCTGCAAGAATGTTCCATCTTCAACAACAAAATGTTAAAGTTAGAAAATGAAGAGATTGTGAAACTGGAAGCAATAGATAAAATAGAGCATATGGGTGCAACAATTGTTTTGTCAGAAAATTTGAAAACAAAATTGGATTCATTAGAGAAAAGTATTTCTAAAACAGCTGGTTTTGAAAAGACTATGAATGTGTGTTTAAATTGTTGTATCATTTTGAGAAGGAATTTAAATGTTGAAAGAGGTCTGGTAAATGGAGCAATGGGTTATGTTGTTGATTTTGTGAATTATAGAAATAGAGATGGAATTGAATTTTTAAAAATAAAATTTGATGGTATTGAGCAAGTACAACAAATCAGTCGTTGTTCTGCTAGATTTTTGCTTGTAAAAGACTTATATGTTCGCCGAAAACAGTTTCCTGTTTGTTTGGCATATGCGGTGTCAATTCATAAATCTCAAGGTTTAAGTGTAGATAGTGCTTTGGTGAACATTGGAAGATCTGTGTTTAAAGAGGGTATGGCATATGTGGCATTATCACGAGTCAGAACTTTATCAGGATTGTACTTGATTGAGTGTGATGAGACAAAGATTTGTGCAGATCTAGATTGTGTTAAAGAATACAATAGGTTAAGAAGAGAGTATGCTCCACATTTGCCTCAATATCCTCTGTTTGAAAAACGTGTGGTAGGCCGAAAAAGAAGAAATGAGAATAATTGCAGTGAGGTAGTAGCAAAAAGACAAAATGTAGATGAAACTGTAATTCAAAACAGAAAGAAAAAGGATTCTGATGAAAATGTTGTTGGATTTCAGTTTGAAAACAGTTCTGGTGTCAACTGCTATGCTAATGTAGTGGTTAATGTTGTTTTTTTCTTCAAACTTTACAAGAACAGATTGTTGAAAATCGGGATCAAAGATTCTGCGGTTTATTGAATTCTGTGTTTGAGAAATGTAGCAGCAATAGAGCAAAAATAGAAAGTGTAACAGAAATTCGAAATATTTTAGACATGTGTTCTGGTCAAGATAAATTTTCACAGAACATTCAGCAGGATTGTCAGGAATTTTTAATGTATATGTTTGGTGTTTTGGAAGATGAAGGTGTAGATGTAGATAATCTTTTTAGCCTTTCTTATCAATGGCAGCATGACTGCCACAACTGTAGTTCATCAAGTACTACTACAATAGACACTGAAAGATTTATATATTTTACTTTACCAGACTGAAATCAATGTCATTTACAAATCTAGTTAAAGCAGCAGATCATAATATGGTGTGTACCCAATGTAAGTGTCCAATGCAATCCACATTACTTATACAAAGTTATGGTCAGTATATCATTTTAGTTTTCCAACGATGTAGACCTGATGGAAATAAATTGACAACTTCTATCAAAAATGTTGTGGCTTCTCAGTTATCAATTTCAGGAAGAACCTTTACAACTGTAGCTATTATTTATCATGACGGTTCTTCGACAACATCAGGACATTATACATGCTACTTAAAATGTCAAAAAGGTTGGAGTTACTGTATTGATTCTCATTTGACTTATAAACAACGTTTGCCTTATGACTTTAAAAATTCTTACCTAGTGCTTTTAAAACCAAAGTTTTAGTAAAGGTAATTGGCCTTTGAAGACGGGAGGAATAAAAGTTAGTTAGTTAGTTAGTCTAATGTTTAAAATTATTTATCTCATATAGGTACTGTAAGTGGATCTCATAGTAAAAAAATACTCATATATCTGACACGATTTGGCCGTAAGGTAAGTGTAAGGTATGATGTTCTTAGATCTTTTTTCATAGGAAGTCGATGAAATGGAAGTTATAGAGAACAGCAGACTTTTTTTCCACCAAAAGGACCTTCACTATCTTCTATTTGGCCTCAAGGAAAAGTAAGTGAATCAAAGATTACTGTACATATATGATTTGTACGTTTTTAAGGTTTTTTTTAAACACAATCTTTTAGATTGTGTTTTTTTTCCCGCTGTTATATGATGAAGAGTTTGAACTCACTAATTTAAGTGAAATTCAATATATTCTGAGAACAGCAAAAATAAACAATGTAACATATTGTATAAGTCATTCTATAGTTTACATTGTGTAATTTATATTGTTGTCAGGTCCAGGTGTCCTCAGGATCGTACGATGCTATATGGGTTCCACCTCTCGACAGCCCCTGGGTCTGAATGAGAACAGACACACAGGAGTGGTCAAGCGAGGTATATCAGGAAGGGTAGGAAGGGAGCTGCAGGGAGAGGAAGCTGAAAAGAGAACAAGGCACCATGAGTCAAGCACACACGTAGATGTATCGGACACAGATAGGTAATACCTGACACACCCCCACCCGCTTTTTGAACAGAAGGCTTATATACCTGGAGAGGGAAAAAGGTTGGCTTTGCCTGGCAATCAGAATTGTTGACCTTGTATCACAGATCTAAAACACAAGTACCATAATGTCATCATTCTGATCCAATGCACTAGTACTAATAACCTCTGTAGTCATACACGTACCTAGGTAATATCCAATATGGCTTCAACAGAGGGCAAATGGTAAGTAGCCAGCCAGGCGAAGCTCATAAGCCCAGTCTGACACCACAAAAGGATACGCTGGAACCTCGAGGGACGAACTCTCACCGTCTTCGGAGGGAATCAGAATCAACGGCAGGCACTGTTGTTCCCCGTTCTGTGTTGTAGCTTCCGCGTGTGACGTCTTCGGCATAGGCGTCGCACGCAGGACCTGGAATCATGGGAACTGTAGTTTACACAATCACAGAAACGTCTCAAGGCAGTGTTCGAGACTGGTCGCCACCGTGGGACCTGACAATTGTATTTCCATTGTCTCACACTCATTTTCCTTTTTCCACCCTTATTTAGCTCTCTTTACTCACTTACACTGCCTTTTTTCACTTTGTTTCATCACTGTTCCTTTACTCCACTTCTTTCACAACCCCTCAATCCAATTTCAACTGTCTGCATTTCCTCTCTCCCATCCACCACTTTTCAGCTTTCTCACATTCTCTCAGTACCACTGCTTTAGTTCTCTTCCCCTCTCTTTCCTTCTTTTGCTCCTTTACTCTTTTTCCTTTCTCACTCACTGTACTGCAGTTCACTCAGTCCTTCCCTTTGTCTTTCTGTGTACTTACTATCTCACTCCTTTTTCCTCTATCGTTCTATATTAACCTCATTCCTTTCATCCCCTCACTCTGTGACTTCCCTGCATTCACTCTCAGTCATCTTCCATTCCTCTTTCTTATTAATGGTTCCTCATTTAGACTCCTCTCCTTTTCACTCATTTTCCTTTTACTTTCTTCTCTTTCCTGATTTCGTTTTGGTATCTCACATTCTTTTAGTATCTTACTTATCTTCAGTAATTTGTTCTCTTTCTATTTCTTTTTTCCTCTTTTTTGTCTTTCTACGTTACTTTATTTCTGTTTTTGTATCCTTCACTATTGCTTTATTTCTTAGTACACTTTTTTTTTATTTTTTACCTCTTGACCTGTTTCTTTTATTTTAAAATATATATTTTACTAATTATAACTTGTTTTTTTTTTGTCTTTCACAGATACAAAGTGTAGGTTAAAGATGCAAGTAAATTTTCATTAATTATATGGTAAATGTGACTACAAAATGTAGTTTGTCATCACCCTTTGCTTTTACCTCACTACTTTTCTCTCACCCTACCTCACCCCTATTTTCTTACTCTGCTTCCCTCACTTATTCTTATCCTCCATATTTACTTCTCTTTTCCTTACTTTCCTACCACATTCAACTTCTTTTAGTGCCCCTGCTCACCCACACTCCCTCTCTTTCCTTTTTTTTCTGCTTCACTTAGTCCCTTTCTGACACTCCTTCCTTTACTCTCTCTGTTCTTTCTTTCTGTCACTCCCCATGTCTTACCCTTATTCACTTTTATCCACCCTCTTTCACTACTCTTTACTTACACTCACCGCTATTTTCTTTCCCTCCGTCACCACTGTTCCTTTTCTCTGGTTCCGTCACTACCTGTCATTCCGCATCCTTTACGCTCCTTCCTTTTACTCTCATCACCCATTCACATTCTCCCAGAACATCTGCTTTAGTTTTCTTCCTCTTTCTTCTCTTCTTTTGCTCCCTTATTCATTTTCCTTTTCTCAGTTACTTCCTCTTATACCTTTTCTCTGTTTTACTATCTATTACACAGTCCCTCTGTGTTTCTCCCTCTAGCTGTCTTTCTCTTTACACCACTCTCTTTGTCCCCATTTCTCATGCTCACTCCTTCATTATTTTTTTTTTCTTTTTTTTTTTGTTGGTGCGCTGACGGGACGCGCCCCGGTACGCGCACCGGTGCGCTCACCGGTACGCGCACTGGGAGCGCTCCAGAGTGAAATATAAAAAAAATGAATATACTTATTAAAAAAAAAATATTATATTAATATACAATACTGATTCATTTTTAGAAAAACATACCTTTCTAATCTATAGATTTTTGCGAAAAAATAACCTTAGAAATTCACTAAAAAACACATAGGTATGAGGCCCATAAAAAGTTAGGAATTAGCAGTTAAAAAACCTATGAAATTCACTAAAAAAAACATAGGTTTCACACCAGTTATAGTTAGGAATTAGCATTTAAAAAGCCTATGAAATTCAATGAAAAAACCATAGGTTTCATACCATTTATAGTTAGGAATTAGCATTTAAAAAACCTATTAAATTCACTGAAAAAACCATAGGTTTCACACCAGTTATAGTTAGCTGGAAATTTTACTGACATAAAACCAATGAAATTCCACGTTATAGTTAGTTGGACTCACTATAACTTGCGCGTGTAATGCACTGCTGATGACATCACATATTACATCACTCATGACATGGTCAGTGACATCACTCATGACATCACTGATGACACCATCCGGGGAATGTGTGTCTTTCTGAAAAATCAATATGTTTTATATTTTAGTTTCTATTTTTGAATATGTGTTTCAAGGGTTACATTACACTGAAAGGAGGTCTGTCACTCGGTCACAAGGATGGTGTCACTGTTTTTTTTATTCTTTTTTGTTGTTTTATATTTTTTAGTATCAGTATGAGTGTCTGTATTGGTTTGGTGGGGGTATTACTTAGCACATAGATGCATCAATCACTATTTGTATGTGTTTTAAAGACAGCATATGTGCAGGACTGTATGGGTGGATGAGTGTGTATATGTGTGTGTTAGTGAGTGAATGACTGTCTTACTAGTGTCTTTATCAGTAACTACATATGTTTTAATCTAGTATATGTGAGTATTGATGTATATAAGTGAGTATTTGTGAGAGTGAGAGATTGAAAAAATTCCTGTTTAAATAAGTATGTGTTTCTATAAGTGATTGTTTAAGAGAGTAAGTATGCGTAAGTTTCTTTAGAAGTAAGGTGGTAGTGTGTGCATAGTTTTATATGCAAATAAATGAATGTTCAATAGTTCATTTGCATGTGTGAGTATGTGTGTGAGTAACTTGTGGATGACTGTCGGTGTGTAAAAGGATGTATAGGTGTTTCACTACATATGATGAGTGAGTATATGTATGAGTGACTATATTGAACTGTTGGTGAATGAGTGGATGTGTATATAGATGGTGGTATTACTGAATTAGTTGTTGTAACTGGTATGGGTATCTCCACTTTTTTGAAAATGTTAGTTTCTATTTTTGAATATGTGTTTCAAGGGTTACTTTACAGTGAAAGGAGGTCTGTCACTCTGTCACAAGGATGGTGTCATCAGTGATGTCATGAGTGATGTCACTGACCATGACATGAGTGATGTAATATGTGACGTCATCAGCAGTGCATTGCAGGCGTGCAAGTTATAGTGAGCCCAACTAACTATCACGTGGAATTTCATTGGTTTTATGTCAGTAAAATTTCCAGCTAACTATAACTGGTGTGAAACTTATGGTTTTTTCAGTGAATTTAATAGGTTTTTTAAATGCTAATTCCTAACTATAACTGGTGTGAAACCTATGGTTTTTTCAGTGAATTTCAAAGGTTTTTTTAATGTTAATTCCTAACTATAAGTCTCACTTTATAAGTAAGACTGTTAGCGCTTTTGTTGTTCTTTAGAACACTCTGGGACATTCTGTCATTGGGCTATAGTTGGGCTAAATCTGCCTGATATTTCGGCTACATTTGTATTTTTTGGGTCTCTGGTGGCCATCTTTGGGCTACATTCGGCTACATTCGGCTACATTGGGCTACATTTGGGCTACATTTGGGCACTAACATATATAGCCCAATGTAGCACAATATATATTTTTTTAAAGTTAATTTTCTTAAAAACAACTGGAGCATATATCTTGAGACATAGCAAAGGCACATCGGGCTACCAGACCTTCCAATTTTTCCCAATTTTTTTTTTGTATATTATTTTATTTTTATTTATTTATTTATTTTTTGCCCGGGAGCGCTCCTGGTGCGCGCCCCGGTGAGCGCCCCGGAAAGCATAGTATTTTGAAGCACCCCGGTGCGCGAACCGGGAAGCGTCCCGTTAGCGCCAATGTCGCAATCGAAAACAACATTGTGACGCGTCGCGTGAGCGTGACGTATCGCGTAGCCACGCGATGTGTCTTATGACGCGCTGCGTAAACGCACTCCGTGGCGTGGCCCGGTGCTCGTAAGCGAGCGGGAGCACGTAACGTAAGCACATCGGGTCATGTGACTTGAAAATAACACTTTTCATTGGTTCTCATCATTTTTTTTCTCCAAATAATGAAAGCCCCCTCCTTTTTTCCTCATTTTTACTTTCTTCATTGAGAGAGCAAGAGCTATTTTTGAGCAAACAATGGCATCACTTGTTGCTGCAGCTGGTGCACCCCCACCACCACCCCCACCACCAAGAAAAGAAGGTCCACCACCACAGTTTCTTTTAGGAGAAGAAGAAAAGGAGGAAGAAGAGGAGGAGGATGAACAACCAAGGCACTTCCTGCCTGAAGAACCAAGACAAAGGCACGTTAAAGTGCACTTTATTTGGCAATTCTTTTCTTTTCCTGAAGACCAGAAAAAGGTGAACGCCCCCAAAGTCACCTGTCTTATTTGTGACAAAGTTCTCTCCAGGGGCAATCCCAAAAAGAAATATTCTTTTGGCAATTTTACCATGATCCGCCACAGGGAGAGGTGGCATCCCAATAAGCATGGGCGAATTTTGCGAATCTCGCGTTCGCGAATTTTGCGGATTTGCGAACTCGCAATCCGCAAAATCCGCGAATTCTCGCGAATTTGCGGATTTTTTTTTTTGTGTTTGCATGGGTTTCTGCCAGTTCGCGAGGGTTTTGTACAATGTCGCAAATTGCGAACTTACCTGTCGGGTCGCAAGTTTCGCGAACTTGTTGTTTCTACGTGTCCAGCCTGTTTGGGACACTCTTCTTCATCACTGCCACTCTCTGTCACCACTGCCACTCTCTGACTACTCATGCCACCCTCTGGCCCACCCATGCCACCCTCTGTTTCATCACAGCACCCTCTGGTTGTCCAGTCAGTGTACATTATTGTGGCAACGCAAGCACACCTTCCCTGCCTCAAGTGACCTGAATTAATTTGGGGCTGATTAATGTGTCACAGAATATTTTTTTAGCTGGCACCTGCTTCCTTAGTGCTTCCTGATTAGTGATCTTTTGCACTTGCTAAGTGCTTTCATTGTTGCAAAATTTGTTACAACACCTGCCCTGCCCCAACTGACAATAATGAATTAGGGGCTGATTAATGGATTTGAACTTCCAGCCTGGCTCCTGCTTGTCTCCCTTAGCTGTAATTCAGGACCTTTGTGGCATATGTGTAACTATTCTGAGGTTCAGAGCAGGGTCACATAATAGTTGCAACTGGCAACTGAACTCTGGAGGGGCCCCTCAGGAAGCACTACAGGAAATGGCTACTAATGATGAGCCTGAACTTTTGAACCTGGTAAGTAGTTTCAGTTTTGCTAAGATCGTATTTCTGCAATTTTGCACTTATTCGCGGGGCGCAAAGTTGTACTGGGAAGCCGCGAACTCACGCGAACAGTGCGAACAGTGCGAGCAAAATCCGCTGCTCGCGGATTTGCGGATTTTGCGGGAGATTCGCGAATCTCGCGGATTGCGAATTTACCGAAAATCCGCAAAATCTGCGAGCGAAACGGATTTTCCGCCCATGCTTACATCCCAATAACTTAGCCCAGGCTGAAGTACAGGAACTTCGAAACAACCCACCCCCTGTGGCCAGCACTTCCTCTACTGTTCACTCACTTTCTGGTCCTGAAGAACGCCAAATGGTGCCAAATATTCAGCAAAAATTTGGCAACCTCAAATTTGTTTGCATTTTCTGTGGCAAAACATTATGTTATGGTAAATAATGCTGTAGACAACCACCAATGCAGCAGGAAAAGAAAGCAGTAATTCTTTTTTTTTTTTTTGCTCCTGTTGAGCCATTTCCAATTCCTTGTTTTTTGTTTGTTCCCTTAAAAAAAAAATATATATATAAAATTGTTCAAAAATACAAAAAAAGTTCAGAAAAATAATAAAAAAAATATAAAACAACAAAAAGAATAAAAAAAAGTTATTTTCAGAACTACCTCCCATTTATAAAATATTGCTAAAAATGTTAAACTCTGGCATTCTTTTTTCTCTTTTGTGCGCTTCCCGGTGCGCTCCCCGGTGCGCGTACCAGGCGCTCCCTCTGCGACAATCAAAAAAATATGTATTTTTTGTTTGCCCTGCGGGGCCCTTTTATATCCCCCACATCAAACCTAGGGGGTCAGGGTGGGTCTACCCTGCCCCCTTATGGTCATTTCCCCCTTTGTTTTGGCCACCTCTTGTGTCTCGATCCTACCGAGACACAAGATGGCGGACGCTCTGGACTGCTTCGAATGTTTAAAGACACCTGAGAGCCAATTAGCTTTCTGTGCGCAAGTCGCGTAGCGCGCCCGGTGCGCTCCCCGGTGCGCGTACCTGGGCGCTGCCATAGATATATATATTTTTTTGAACCTAAATTACTCAAAATCCACTGGTGCACATATCTTGAGACATAGCAAAGGCACATCGGGCTACCAGTCCCTACAATTTTGCAACGTTTGGTGAAAATCCATTCAGCCGTTTGGGCTAAAAGTGAAACCGACCGCCCTATGGAAATTAACATGGGGAAAACACGTTTTGAGACCCCCTTTTATCTCGGCCCCCGCTTGAAGAATCCCCCCCACATTTTCAGGGAAGGAGCGGAGCGGGCCATTTTCTTGGAGAAATTCGTGAAGATTCGTCCACCGGCACCAAAGTTATTCCTAATAGAGTGTTGCGGTTTTCCTATGGAAAGTAGATCCTAACTATAACTACGTAATGGGCGACCGCCAGTAGGTAATATATATATATATCATTTGAGATGTCATCAGTGATGTCATCAGTGATGTCATTTGAGATGTCATCAGTGATGTCATCAGTGATGTCACTGACCATGTCATGAATGATGTAATATGTGACATCATCAGCAGTGGATTGCGGGTGCGCGATATATAGTTAGTGCAACTAACTATATATGGAATTTCATTGGTTTTATGTCAATAAAATGTCCAGCTAACTATATATGGTCTATAACCTATGGTTTTTTCAGTGAATTTCATTGGTTTTTTAAACGCTAATATCTATAGCTGTAAAATATATTCTTTATTACGTGACGTATCACGTAGCCACGTGAGACGCCTCATGACGCGTCGCATAACCGTGACGTATCGGCTCTGCAGCGCAAACAAAACCCGTAACGTAAGCGTGCTGGAGCACGCTTACAGATATATATATATTTTTTAACCTTAATTGGACAAAATCCACACGTGCACATATCTTGAGGCCTTGCAAAGGCACATCAAACAAACAGTCCCTACAATTTTGTCAAGTTTGCTGGAAATCTATTCCCTTAATTTTTTTTTACTGTTTCTCTTGGTTTTCCCCTTGTTACGCTTACCGGGACGCTACCCGGTACGCGAACCGGACGCTCCAAAAACACAAGATGGCGGACTCCCGTTACGCTGCCGGTTAGCTGCCCGGTTCGCGTACCGGGAAGCGCCTCTACCGCGAAAAATCACGGGGGACTTTAATATCCCCCTCATCAATCCTAGGGGGTCAGGAGGGGTTTACCTTGCCCCCTTTCCTTCATTTCTCCCTTCTTTTTTCACCACATCTTGTCTCTCGAACCTACCGAGAGACAAGATGGCGGCCACTCCGGACTGTTTAAAATGTTGACAGCTACGCTGCCGGTTAGCTGCCCGGTTAGCTGCCCGGTGAGCTGCCCGGTTCGCGTACCGGGACGCGCCTCTACGGCGTAAAATCGCAAAAAAATTATATATTTTTTTTTTGCCCAGCGGGGCACTTTAATATCCCCCTCATCAATCCTAGGGGGTCAGGAGTGGTCTACCATGCCCCCTTTCCTTCATTTCCCCCTTGTTTAGAATGTTGACAGACACCGGAGAGCCAATCAGCTTCGCTTCGCGAAGTTCCGTTACGCGTCAGGTACGCAAACCGGGGCGCTAACCGGAGCGCTGTCACAGATATATATATTTTTTTAAACGTTAATTTCTCAAAATCCACTGGAGCACATATATTGAGACATAGCAAAGGCACGTCGGGCAAACCATATCTACAATTTTGCCAAGTTTCATGTAAATCTATTCAGCCGTTCGAGCTAAAAGTGAGTCCAACCGCCCTATGGAAAAATGAATGGGAAAAACGTGTTTTGGGACCCCCCTTGTTTCTCGGCCTCCCCCTTGACGAAACCCCCCCAAATTTTCAGGGGCTGCTCAGGAACGAAATGTGCCATTTTCCTGATAATTTCAGCCAATTCCGTCCACAAACGCCAAAGTTATTAGACATATAATTTTCAGAAATCCCATAGAGAAAAAATCCTAACTATATATACCCACTGGCTATCGCCAGTAGGTAATATACATATATAAACATATATAATCTGCATATCTATATAAATATAAATGCATGCATACATATACATATATGCATACATATGCATGTTATTTACATGAAAGTTTTAAAAACACTAATAAAAGCAAAGCTAAAAAGCCACCTCATTACAAACAGAATGGCTTTAACTTAAACGAGGGCGAGATCTATTGCATTTTAAATGCTTGTTTACTTTGGTTCTATCAAGAAGGCATTCAGATGTTTCACACATTTGCCATAAATTCTGAATGTTAGCACTCTAGTTGCTCATTAGATCACTGTAGTAAAGCTAGTGCTCACCAGGGAAGTCTGCTGCTAATCATGGTTTGCAGCCATTTTCCCGCATTTTTTATCCCGCAGACTTTCAGTCCGCATACCATTATCCCGCAAGGTCATTGACCTCGCATACCATTATCCCGCATTTTTTCAAAACGCATGTGCATTTATCGCGCATGCCTTTACAAAGAATTACGTTTGAAAGGCATGTATGGTAAATGCATTTGCGTTGTGAAAACCACGATGACGAGAGAGGTAAGTGGGTTTGTGTTAATTTTTTCGTGGGTTAGTGATTGTGTAGTGTAGTGTAGTGTTGTGTAGTGTAGTGTTGTGTTAGTGTAGTGTAGAGTTGTGGTGGTTGTTTAGTGTAGGGTCATGCTGGGGGTAGTGTTTTAGGGTTTAGGGTTGTGTTGTAGTGTTTGCGTAGTGTAGGGTCATGCTGGGGGTAGTGTTTTAGGGTTTAGGGTAGTGTTGTAGTGTTTGCGTAGTGTAGGGTCATGCTGGGGGTAGTGTTTTAGGGTTTAGGGTTGTGTTGTAGTGTTTGCGTAGTGTAGGGTCATGCTGGGGCTAGAGTTTTAGGGTTTAGGGTAGTGTTGTAGTGTTTGCGTAGTGTAGGGTCATGCTGGGCGTAGTGTTTTAGGGTTTAGGATAGTGTTGTAGTGTTTGCGTAGTGTAGGGTCATGCTGGGGGTAGTGTTTTAGGGTTTTGGGTAGTGTTGTAGTGTTTGCGTAGTGTAGGGTCATGCTGGGGTGTAGTATTTTAGGGTTTAGGGTAGTGTTGTAGTGTTTGTGTAGTGTAGGGTCATGCTGGGGGTAGTGTTTTAGGGTTTTGGGTAGTGTTGTAGTGTTTGCATAGTGTAGGGTCATGCTGGGGGTAGTGTTTTAGGGTTTTGGGTAGTGTTGTAGTGTTTGCGTTGTTGTAGGGTCATGCTGGGGTGTAGTGTTTTAGGGTTTTGGGTAGTGTTGTAGTGTTTGCGTAGTGTAGGGTCATGCTGGGGTGTAGTGTTTTAGGGTTTTGGGTAGTGTTGTAGTGATTGCGTAGTGAAGGGTCATGCTGGGGGTAGTGATTTAGGGTTTTGGGTAGTGTTGTAGTGTTTGCGTAGTGTAGGGTCATGCTGGGGGTAGTGTTTTAGGGTTTTGGGTAGTGTTGTAGTGTTTGCGTAGTGTAGGGTCATGCTGGGGGTAGTGTTTTAGGGTTTTGGGTAGTGTTGTAGTGTTTGCGTAGTGTAGGGTCATGCTGGGGGTAGTGTTTTAGGGTTTAGGGTAGTGTTGTAGTGTTTGCGTAGTGTAGGGTCATGCTGGGGGTAGTGTTTTAGGGTTTAGGGTAGTGTTGTAGTGTTTGCGTAGTGTAGGGTCATGCTGGGGTGTAGTGTTTTAGGGTTTTGGGTAGTGTTGTAGTGTTTGCGTAGTGTAGGGTCATGCTGGGGGTAGTGTTTTAGGGTTTAGTATAGTGTTGTAGTGTTTGCGTAGTGTAGGGTCATGCTGGGGGTAGTGTTTTAGGGTTTAGGGTAGTGTTGTAGTGTTTGCGTAGTGTAGGGTCATGCTGGGGTGTAGTGTTTTAGGGTTTTGGGTAGTGTTGTAGTGTTTGCGTAGTGAAGGGTCATGCTGGGGGTAGTGTTTTAGGGTTTTGGGTAGTGTTGTAGTGTTTGCGTAGTGTAGGGTCATGCTGGGGGTAGTGTTTTAGGGTTTAGTATAGTGTTGTAGTGTTTGCGTAGTGTAGGGTCATGCTGGGGGTAGTGTTTTAGGGTTTAGGGTAGTGTTGTAGTGTTTGCGTAGTGTAGGGTCATGCTGGGGGTAGTGTTTTAGGGTTTAGGGTTGTGTTGTAGTGTTTGCGTAGTGTAGGGTCATGCTGGGGGTAGTGTTTTAGGGTTTAGGGTTGTGTTGTAGTGTTTGTGTAGTGTAGGGTCATGCTGGGGGTAGTGTTTTAGGGTTTAGGGTAGTGTTTGCGTAGTGTAGGGTCATGCTGGGGTGTAGTGTTTTAGGGTTTTGGGTAGTGTTGTAGTGTTTGCGTAGTGTAGGGTCATGCTGGGGGTAGTGTTTTAGGGTTTAGGGTTGTGTTGTAGTGTTTGCGTAGTGTAGGGTCATGCTGGGGGTAGTGTTTTAGGGTTTAGGGTAGTGTTGTAGTGTTTGCGTAGTGTAGGGTCATGCTGGGGGTAGTGTTTTAGGGTTTAGGGTTGTGTTGTAGTGTTTGCGTAGTGTAGGGTCATGCTGGGGCTAGTGTTTTAGGGTTTAGGGTAGTGTTGTAGTGTTTGCGTAGTGTAGGGTCATGCTGGGCGTAGTGTTTTAGGGTTTAGGATAGTGTTGTAGTGTTTGCGTAGTGTAGGGTCATGCTGGGGGTAGTGTTTTAGGGTTTTGGGTAGTGTTGTAGTGTTTGCGTAGTGTAGGGTCATGCTGGGGTGTAGTATTTTAGGGTTTAGGGTAGTGTTGTAGTGTTTGTGTAGTGTAGGGTCATGCTGGGGGTAGTGTTTTAGGGTTTTGGGTAGTGTTGTAGTGTTTGCATAGTGTAGGGTCATGCCGGGGGTAGTGTTTTAGGGTTTTGGGTAGTGTTGTAGTGTTTGCGTTGTTGTAGGGTCATGCTGGGGTGTAGTGTTTTAGGGTTTTGGGTAGTGTTGTAGTGTTTGCGTAGTGTAGGGTCATGCTGGGGTGTAGTGTTTTAGGGTTTTGGGTAGTGTTGTAGTGTTTGCGTTGTGAAGGGTCATGCTGGGGGTAGTGTTTTAGGGTTTTGGGTAGTGTTGTAGTGTTTGCGTAGTGTAGGGTCATGCTGGGGGTAGTGTTTTAGGGTTTTGGGTAGTGTTGTAGTGTTTGCGTAGTGTAGGGTCATGCTGGGGGTAGTGTTTTAGGGTTTTGGGTAGTGTTGTAGTGTTTGCGTAGTGTAGGGTCATGCTGGGGATAGTGTTTTAGGGTTTTGGGTAGTGTTGTAGTGTTTGCGTAGTGTAGGGTCATGCTGGGGGTAGTGTTTTAGGGTTTAGGGTAGTGTTGTAGTGTTTGCGTAGTGTAGGGTCATGCTGGGGGTAGTGTTTTAGGGTTTTGGGTAGTGTTGTAGTGTTTGCGTAGTGTAGGGTCATGCTGGGGGTAGTGTTTTAGGGTTTAGGGTAGTGTTGTAGTGTTTGCGTAGTGTAGGGTCATGCTGGGGGTAGTGTTTTAGGGTTTAGGGTAGTGTTGTAGTGTTTGCGTAGTGTAGGGTCATGCTGGGGGTAGTGTTTTAGGGTTTAGGGTAGTGTTGTAGTGTTTGCGTAGTGTAGGGTCATGCTGGGGTGTAGTGTTTTAGGGTTTTGGGTAGTGTTGTAGTGTTTGCGTAGTGTAGGGTCATGCTGGGGGTAGTGTTTTAGGGTTTAGTATAGTGTTGTAGTGTTTGCGTAGTGTAGGGTCATGCTGGGGGTAGTGTTTTAGGGTTTAGGGTAGTGTTGTAGTGTTTGCGTAGTGTAGGGTCATGCTGGGGGTAGTGTTTTAGGGTTTTGGGTAGTGTTGTAGTGTTTGCGTAGTGTAGGGTCATGCTGGGGTGTAGTGTTTTAGGGTTTTGGGTAGTGTTGTAGTGTTTGCGTAGTGAAGGGTCATGCTGGGGGTAGTGTTTTAGGGTTTTGGGTAGTGTTGTAGTGTTTGCGTAGTGTAGGGTCATGCTGGGGGTAGTGTTTAGGGTTTTGGGTAGTGTTGTAGTGTTTGCGTAGTGTAGGGTCATGCTGGGGATAGTGTTTTAGGGTTTTGGGTAGTGTTGTAGTGTTTGCGTAGTGTAGGGTCATGCTGGGGGTAGTGTTTTAGGGTTTAGGGTAGTGTTGTAGTGTTTGCGTAGTGTAGGGTCATGCTGGGGGTAGTGTTTTAGGGTTTAGGGTAGTGTTGTAGTGTTTGCGTAGTGTAGGGTCATGCTGGGGGTAGTGTTTTAGGGTTTTGGGTAGTGTTGTAGTGTTTGCGTAGTGTAGGGTCATGCTGGGGATAGTGTTTTAGGGTTTTGGGTAGTGTTGTAGTGTTTGCGTAGTGTAGGGTCATGCTGGGGGTAGTGTTTTAGGGTTTAGGGTAGTGTTGTAGTGTCTGCGTAGTGAAGGGTCATGCTGGGGTGTAGTATTTTAGGGTTTAGGGTAGTGTTGTAGTGTTTGTGTAGTGTAGGGTCATGCTGGGGGTAGTGTTTTAGGGTTTTGGGTAGTGTTGTAGTGTTTGCATAGTGTAGGGTCATGCTGGGGGTAGTGTTTTAGGGTTTTGGGTAGTGTTGTAGTGTTTGCGTTGTTGTAGGGTCATGCTGGGGTGTAGTGTTTTAGGGTTTTGGGTAGTGTTGTAGTGTTTGCGTAGTGTAGGGTCATGCTGGGGTGTAGTGTTTTAGGGTTTTGGGTAGTGTTGTAGTGTTTGCGTAGTGAAGGGTCATGCTGGGGGTAGTGTTTTAGGGTTTTGGGTAGTGTTGTAGTGTTTGCGTAGTGTAGGGTCATGCTGGGGGTAGTGTTTTAGGGTTTTGGGTAGTGTTGTAGTGTTTGCGTAGTGTAGGGTCATCCTGGGGGTAGTGTTTTAGGGTTTTGGGTAGTGTTGTAGTGTTTGCGTAGTGTAGGGTCATGCTGGGGATAGTGTTTTAGGGTTTTGGGTAGTGTTGTAGTGTTTGCGTAGTGTAGGGTCATGCTGGGGGTAGTGTTTTAGGGTTTAGGGTAGTGTTGTAGTGTTTGCGTAGTGTAGGGTCATGCTGGGGGTAGTGTTTTAGGGTTTTGGGTAGTGTTGTAGTGTTTGCGTAGTGTAGGGTCATGCTGGGGGTAGTGTTTTAGGGTTTAGGGTAGTGTTGTAGTGTTTGCGTAGTGTAGGGTCATGCTGGGGGTAGTGTTTTAGGGTTTAGGGTAGTGTTTGCGTAGTGTAGGGTCATGCTGGGGTGTAGTGTTTTAGGGTTTAGGGTTGTGTTGTAGTGTTTGTGTAGTGTAGGGTCATGCTGGGGTTAGTGTTTTAGGGTTTAGGGTAGTGTTTGCGTAGTGTAGGGTCATGCTGGGGTGTAGTGTTTTAGGGTTTTGGGTAGTGTTGTAGTGTTTGCGTAGTGTAGGGTCATGCTGGGGGTAGTGTTTTAGGGTTTAGGGTGGTGTTGTACTGTTTGTGTAGTGTAGGGTCATGCTGGGGGTAGTGTTTTAGGGTTTAGGGTAGTTTAGTTGTTTAGTGTATTCTAAAGGCATATTCGTTCTAAAAGTTTTCGTTATTTTAATTTGCGGCCTAATAGTACATGCGGGATTTTTTTTGCGGACTGATGGTATGCGGGATTTCGTCATATATTCGCTAATCATACTTTCTATGGCAAAATGAACCCCCTCATTTTGTTCCTTTTTAAATTAAATGTTTTAAGAGTTAACACTTTATTCCAATCAAGATGGCTTCAGGTGTGCCATACCTTTGTAATAAGTAGGACTGTTAGCACTCTAGTTGTTCTTTAGAACACTCTGGGACATTCTGTCATTGGGCTATAGTTGGGCTACATCTGGCTGATATTTGGGCTACATTTGTTTTTTTGTCTCTGGTGGCCATCTTTGGGCTACATTGGGCTACATTGGGCTACATTGGGCTACATTTGGGCTCCAACATATATATAGCCCAATGTAGCCCAATATATATTTTTCAACGTTAATTTTCGTAAAAACCACTGGAGCCTATATCTTGAGACATAGCAAAGGCACATCGGGCTACCAGTCCCTACAATTTTGCCAAGTTTGGTGTAAATCCATTCAGCCGTTCAGGCTAAAAGTGAGGCCAACCGCCCTATGGAAAATTGCATGGGAAAAACACGTTTTGGGACCCCCCTTTTTTCTCGGCCCCCCCTTGACGAAACCCCCCCAAATTTTCAGGGGCTGCTCAGAAACAAAATGTTCCATTTTCCTAAAAATTTCAGCCAATTCTGTCCTCAAACGCCAAAGTTATTCGACATAGAATTTTCAAAAATCCCATAGGAAAAAAATCCTAACTATATATACCTACTGGCTATCGCCAGTAGGTAATATATATATATATATATATTACCTACTGGCGGTCGCCAGTAGGTATATATAGTTAGGATTTTTTCTCTATGGGATTTTTGAAAATTCTATGTCTAATAACTTTGAAAAATTCTATGTCTAATAACTTTGAAAAAGTTACATTTAACATTTTAATTCTATTTTTAATAATTGCTTTTAATTAAACATTGATGTCAAATCAACCCTCTACCAAAAACACCCTGTGTTTGTCTGCTTATCACTTTTATTCATTTTAATATTTAATACTAAGTTAACACATAAATTAAGTAATACATAATACTAAACTAATTAAATTCATACATGAGTATTAATATACTCCCCAAGCCCCCTGTTTCCCAATGCATCCCGTCCCAGAGGATAGGTGCCAACGCTTTTTTAAATAATTTAATCAAAACATTTTTTTTAATATATCACTCAAAAAATATCAATTATTTTTCAAGTATTATAATTCATACCTGAGTATTAATACACGCCCCAAGCCCCCAATTTCCCATGCATCGTGTCCCAGATAATAGGTGCCTCCGCATTTTTTAATAATTTAACAAATATATCATTGTTACATTTTCCATAACTACAACTAAATATCAATTAATTATCAAATATTAAAAATAATACCTGAGTATAACTACACTCCCCCACCCAAATAACCTGTTTTCCATACATCCCGTCTCAGGGAATAAGTGCAAAAGCACATTTGATGTAATTTTAATAAATTAATTATGTTTTAACTATATAATATTTAAAAAATAATAATAAGTAATCTAGGGTTAGATGTAGGTAAATAGAATTTACAGATTCTAAAATACCAAATTTTACTGATTCGGTATTTTAGAATCTGTAAATCCTATGTTGCTTATAATTCTGTAAAAATTACCGAATCGTTAAGATTCGGTATTTATCAAATCGGTATTTACAGGTAATAAGACCTCGCTTACAGCCTATTCTCACCTACGGCAGTAAACCCATGTGAGGTAATGATGCAATGACATTAGACAACACCATTAGTCGAGCATACAGGGCAATATTCCATCTTCCCACCTACTCATCGCCCCCTCAAATCCATCTTGAATTCGAACTGTCGAAACAAACAGTGGAAAGAAGAGGCGTATACATAAAAAGTTGGTGGAAAATCAGAGACGCTGACCATGGATCCTGAAATGCCCCCCTCTGGACTGAACTGTCCATTAGAGACAACTCACCAGCAAGGAATTACTTAATGGAATCACTGGAGACCCTAGGATTAACAAACCTATGGGAGTCATCAACTGACCCTGGCACCTTCAAAAAAGTGGTATCGAAAGTCACCAAGATGGTTTCATCTATTGAGGACAAAGCCACCCTAGCCAAGAGAGCGCATGGATGGGTAGTGTTGAAAGGCTACAGTGCTCTTAAACCTCAAGAGTACTGAACAACTGGCCTCACACAGAAAACAAAAAACAAGTTTCTCAACATGCGCCTCAGCAACATACCTATAACACCCCACTTGGCACCTTGGAAAAGGGAAAACTGTGCAAACCGTTGCAGACTCTGTTTTTCTGGTAAAGAGGACCTCATACACATCATGTACATCTGTACAAACCTCTTGGACATAAGGCGTTCTCTTCTTCGGGTCCTATGGAACCAGAAGGGCAGAACAAGCTGCAGGCAGGCTGTGATGCTTTGTTTTAATCCTGAAGAAACCCAGCTAAACTGCAGAATAACAACATTTTTTGACATAGTGGCTAGCAGACTAAGTGAAACAGTCACAGTGCTTACCCGAAGTACTAGCCAAACCAAAACAGCACTAACCTCCCCGGAGACCCTTGTCTCTTAAATCTGCAAGCACCTTGTCCCCCTCACCCCAAAGGACTTTATTAAATCCAAATTGTGACTTTCAAGATCTTAAATATGTGAGCCTACCCACTCCTTTTATGTTTCATATGTTGCTATTGACTTCTTTTTAAATAATTGTACGTTTTAAAATTGTGACTTTTTATGAACTGTACAATAAACTAAATCTGAAATCTGAAATTATGTACTTGGTGCTTTAAATAGTGCCCCGGTGATATTGGTACCTCCCTCAGATATTGCACATAGCTACAGAAATCACAAGTACAATTACTCAATGAATGGCCAGGCAACTGTGGCTCATACTGGGCTTTTTACAAATAATCTGGCAAAGTATCATGAAAGTGCCAAAGATGCATGTATATTCAGGCACAGTACCATTAACGAGAGGTTTAAGTCTGGGAGATATGGAAATGGCCTACTTATCTGTAAATTATCTGAAAGAAACAACTTTTTAATCTAATATTACTTTATACGAAAATAAAAGACTGTTTTCATAGGTATTCATGAATAAGTTGTTTTCCATGCTATACAACTGAACAATTTAACTAGATGTGCTGTGCTCCATGATATACAGTGATGTATTCTGCCAAAAATATCAATATTTGCTGCATTTCTATACTCACTTAGTGCTGGTGCACTCAGTCCAGCCTTGTAGTAATCCAGACATCCTTGTAGCATCTGGGAAGGGTGACTGTGTTGCATTCAGGGTTGCTTGTGTGTAGTAACAGAACCCTTTGTTATATGGCATCAACAGAATAATTGCATTAGGCATTTTCTGTGCTTAGATAGGAGGACTTATTACCATCACAACACTGATGTAATTAATAGAATTACCTCTCTTATTATGTAATGCCTTATGCAGAACATGTGAACAGTATTAATTTAACATACACCATCATTGTACACTCCACATTATTGTTAAAGGTGTAGCGTTTGTCCACACACCTTTAATTCTCTTCCCACCCACCCTACCATGGCAGAGCATGGGAGTGGCATTGACAGCACCCCAGAACCACCCATAGTACTAACCTCCTATAATGTGGTTGTCAGTGCCATGAAGGGGTGCAGCCCTGTGCCATTTTTTCAGAAGTGGAGGTGGCAATGGGTAATGCCTTTGAGGGAGCCATCAGCGTTGAGGTCTGGCACACCAAGCAATAGTAATATGTATAGACAACAGCACCTCCTCAAATTGCTTGGCTTGAAGGTTATAGGACTCGGTGAGTAATAATATTTCTTAATATGTTGTGTTCTCAAATAGCAAACATGCTGCTCACACTCAGGTAAGTTCAGTTTATGTTACAAATATTATGTGATCATCATCTAGACAGGTGCTCAGTGGTGTGACCTAATGCTTCTTTTTGTAACTGATTTGGACTGAATATTTAAGTAGTCATGCAGAGACCCCTTTGATCTGTCACTAAGGTAGTGGTAGTTATTAGTAATAGTGAGTTAGTGTGTTCCCTCACTTCTTTGTGCCTTTTCCTTTGTAGCTTGAAAAGTCCCAACCTCAAGCAATTTCCCAATGATGTGTAGTAGGCATGCATCTGTGCATTCAAAACATTGCAGGCTGAGTTGGCCTGTTAAAGAGGGTTAAGATATTGAGAATGAGATGAGAAGCAAAGATGATTCATTGCAATTTATTAGTGGTTCCAAAATGTAGTTTAGGACATTTGGAATGGGGTTAAGTTTAGGACATTAGCTACTGGTCTACAATACTAGTCCTATAGGAGAGCTGACTCAGAACTGTTCAATGCTATTGCATTTGCCTTTCCCAGTCAAAATATTTTTGGAGAGATTATTAACTGTATTATTTTATTTTGTTTATTTCTTACATCAGCATCCAACGGTAAGCAGAGGGATGGGCCTGATGTGAGGGATCCGGAGTTGCCTTCACAAGTCCTCCTGTTGTAAATATTATTATTATTCCCATAACTTTTACCACTCCATATTTCAAATAATTTTTTTTTTTCACTCTGCCAGTCTCCTAACTTTTTCCAAATCCTCTTTTTCATCTGTTTTCTTTCTGTTTCTTAATTTCTTCTTATCCCCGCATTATTTTTCCTTCTTATGTTATTTGTTTCACATTTCTGTACTTGACTTCAAACTGTCTGTACTAGTCTGCTTGTAGCTTCCTTTGTTCTGCTTTGTCAGTAAGCTTTCCCTCTTCCCTCATATTTCTTGTGGACTGGTGGTACTGTAAGACTCGGAGGACCCATTTCAGTCACGTACTTTACTGTGAAGATTGCTGCCCATGTAAGGCATTCTACGCATGTTTGTTGAGAAGGGTTTGTTTTTCTTGCTGATGCTTCAATAGTAAAGTGAGAAATTAGCCAATATCATGGTGGAACCCCAGTGTTGTGTATGTAATATTATCATACTATACCAGCAGTGCAGCATGGCTGGAGTTAGGAAGCCTGCCCCATTGCATTTGCCAACCAAGACCATACCCCTTCATTGCACTTCAATGACTCCGATTCATCATCGCTCTGCCCCTACATTAGAAAATGTTTTTTCTACTTGGCTATCTGTTTTTTTAAATATTGCCAGCCAGCAAAATGTTTAATGTTAGATTATGATAGAAGATATTGTAACCAAACTGTAATGATGTATTTTGCTTGTACTTTGTTAAAAAACAAACTATAGGGTGAAGCACATCTGGCATCTAAAATGTGTAATGTTTTTTGTAGTTGCACAAACCACCAGTCCTAGGGCTGTCAGCAAGACCACCAGAGGAGCAGTCAGAGCAGCGGTGGTTGAACGGAGATATTCCAGTGGTCACAGGGAAGGGGGTGAATAGTCACAATCCTTGCTAATTAACAATTAGCAATATACTCAGTGCAGGGGCATTGACTCGTTCATAATGAACTTTTTTACTCATTGTTTGAGGGAAAAGGGGAAAAGGATTGAAGAAGAAAGGATGGGTGAAATGTATGGAATATGAGTGAAAGGATGCATGGGTGAAGGGAAGCATATAGGTGGGTGAAAGATGCATGGGTGGATCAAGGATAGATGAAAGGGTATACTAATGAAAGAATGCCTGCCTGCATGGGTTAAATTAATGCTCAGGTGGGTTAAAAGGAAAGCAGGATTGGTGAATGGGTGAAAGGATGCATAGGTAGGAAAATTGATGTTTGTGAAAGGTTCATTGAAAGCCATGTTTGGATGGATGGATATATATGGCTTTCAATGGTGAAAGACTGGATGCGAGCATGTAAAGCTTAAATGGTGTGCATCAAGGGCGAGGATTACAAGTACTAGAAGAACAATGCAATGATGAATAGGTATTTGCTTTACTTTTGTGATTGGGATAGTCTGTGATGAATGTGCCACAGCTATATCTCATTCCTTAATCCTTTCCCTGTAGTTTCCCCACCGTCTAATAACGGCAGTCAGTATGTTAGAATAATTGAATTCTTTTATATGTGTTGTGTGACATTCATATTATTCATCTTTCTTCTACTCAGGATAAAATTGAAATTTTTTTTGAAGAAGAGCAGGGCCATTGGAATAAGATAGTAGTCTAACTGCACAGAGCAGCAACGACTAGGATGCCAGCTGAGCTAGAATGTCTTTATTAATTCCTTTAACACAACAAGAGAGAGAATACTTGTACTCCACAGTGCATAATGCCTCCCTCATTAACAAGAGGTAATTTATTTTTTCCTTATAAAGGCCCTCATTACTATGCTCATATGGCCGCTATTGCATGACAAGTAGTAGGTGGTCCCACCTGCCACACTGTTATACAACCACTGTGTTGGTGGTAGGAAACTGCATTTTTCTATTGTGGCTTGTGTGGCAGCCTGGAAAAGAGCTGTAGCAAAAGCTACAATAAATAAACAACATGTTTCAAACATACATGCATACATACAGGCACCTTGTGGTGTCTGGCACACGATTCGTGGATGTTTGGTGGGGTGCCACATGTGCCTCCAGGCAACTTAGCAGTGACCTGAAGGGAAAGGGCCCTTCTTGGCACCTTCAATGTCCCTTTCTGACAGCCTTTTCATAATCAATCAATAAATCAATCATAGCATTTGTATAACGCACTACTCACCCAGATGGTCTCAAGGCGCTGGGGGAAGGGGGGGTCTGCTATTGCTCGAACAGCCAGGTCTTGAGTTGTCTCCTGAAGGCGAGATGGCCCTGGATCAGCCGAAGGTGGGTGGGGAGGGAGTTCCATGTCTTGGCCGCCAGGTAGGAGAAGGATCTTCCTCCGGCGGTGGCTCTTCGGATGCGTGGTACAGCGGCGAGGGCGAGGCTTGTCGAACGTAGCTGGCGGGTGGGCATGTAGAAGGTCAAGAGGTCGTTGAGGTACTTGGGGCCCAGGTCGTGGAGGGACTTGTGTGCGTGGGTGAGGAGTCTGAACGTGATTCTCTTGCTGACGGGGAGCCAGTGCAGGTCCCTCAGGTGGCCGGAGATGTGGCTGCAACGGGGGATGACCAGGATGAGTCGGGCGGAGGCGTTCTGGATGCGTTGGAGTCTTTTCTGTAGCTTGCCTGTGGTTCCGGCGTAGAGGGTGCTTCCGTAGTCCAGTCGGCTTGTGACAATTGCCTGGGTGACCGTCTACCTGGTTTCGGCCGGGATCCATCGGAAGATCTTGCGGAGCATGCGTAGGGTGTTGAAGCATGCAGAGGAGACGGCGTTGACTTGTCTGGTCATCGAGAGGGAGGAGTCCAGGATGACGCCCAGGGTGCGTGCGTGGTCTGTTGGCTTGGGTGCGCTGCCTAGGGCCGGGGGCCACCAGGAGTCATCCCAGGCGGAGGGCGATGGTCCCAGGATGAGGACTTCTGTCTTGTCTGAGTTCAGTTTCAGGCGGCTGTTCTTCATCCACTCGGCGACGTCTTTCATCCCTTTGTGTAGGCTAGTTCTGGTGGTGGCGGGGTCTCTGGTGAGGGAGAGGATCAGTTGGGTGTCGTCGGCGTGGGAGATGATGTTGAGGTTGTGTTGGCGTGCGATGGCTGCAAGGAGTCTTATGTAGACGTTGAAGAGGGTGGGGCTGAGTGATGATCCTTGCTGTACGCCGCAGATGACTTCGGTGGCCTCGGATCGAAACAGGGGGAGGCGGACTCTCTGTGTTCTTCCGGCGAGGAACAAGATGATCCATTCCAGTGCCTTCTCTTGGACACCTGTGTTGCTGAGGCGTTGGACTAGGGTGCGGTGGCAGACAGTGTTGAACGCTACGGAGAGGTCCAGGAGGATGAGGGTCGCTGTTTCCCCATTGTCGAGCAGGGTTCTGATGTCGTCGGTGGCTGCGATGAGGACAGTCTCGGTGCTGTGGTTGGCTCAGAAACCGGACTGCGAGGGGTCAAGTGATCCGTTCGTCTCGAGGAAGGCGGCAAGCTGTCTGTTGACGGTCTCCTCGATGACTTTGCCGGTAAAAGGGAGGAGCGAGATGGGGCGAAAGTTCTTGAGGTCGGTGGGGTCCGCTGTTGGTTTCTTCAGTAGGGCACTGAGCTTGGCGTGCTTCCAGCTCTCCGGGAAGGTGGCGGTGTTGAAGGAGTGTTAGACGGACCGGGAGGGTCGGCCGAGATTACGGGGAGAGGTCTCCAGGGAGAGCCGTCTCCAACGACTGTACAGATAAGTAACTTCCCCCCCACAGACGGACACCACACAAGATTGAAGGTTAACGAGACTTTATATGCACTTCTTAGGTTACGTTGGTATAATACAAGGAGGTCTGGACTCAGGGGTCCCCTCGGTTCTGATCTCTGGTTGAGGAAAAGGGTAGCGGGACAGTCTTAGTTACCAATGAGTTCAATAGCTCTCAATCCTCGAGCTCGGCGTGGTTGCTGATCGGGCCGTGGAGGAGCCAAGCAGGTCCCGAGATGGATGAAGGATGGTCGACGGGCCGTGGAGAAGCCAAGCAGGTCCCGAGATGGATGAAGGATGGTCGACGGGCCGTGGAGAAGCCAAGCAGGTCCCGATGCAGATGACAGTTACAACGGTCCGCGGCCTCGCCAGCAGATCCGGACGACGGTGAAGAATGAAGGTTACGACGGCTGTGGCAGCGCCAACAGGCAGGACGATGGTGCACAGGACAGAGCTACGGCAGCGCCAGTAGTCCGTCCAGGATGAGTTCTTCTCTCGTCTCTCGACTCCAAGATACAACTGCCTTCCTGTTCTGGAGCTGCCCCAGTTATAGGGCTGGCGTGCTTTGATGTCCGGACCCTCGCACTTGGAGGTCGGGAGGTCCGGGATGAGGGAGTCCAGACACCCAGCAGGGGGGTGGAGCCAGCGCCCGGGGAGGCGATGGGCGAGCGGCACTGGCCGGGGGAGAACCATCGACACCTCTTTCTCCCATTGACTGGCCAAGTAGCTCGCTCACCTCCTGGGTGGAGGGTGGTGCCGGAATGTCTGAGGCCGGGCTAGGCCCAGGGTTGAGGTCGATCGGGGGCCAGGCGGCCTCGTGGCGAAGTGTCCAAGATGGCGGCCCGGGCTGGGCGCGTGGGTCGGTCGTGGATCGGACCCACGAGGTTATCATGCTCGGGGGCAGGTGTCCCTGAGGGGACGTAGGACGGGCAATGGTGGGGTGTGGTGCTTGTATGACTGGCTCGGGCTTGGTCGAGCCGGGGGAGAGCGGCCCGTCACGTGGCCTGTCCAACATGCGTCCCCCCCAGCTGAAGGCGGGGAGAGTTACCCATCCTCTTGGGGACTCTCTTCGTCGAGGCGGAAAAACCGGGACAGGCCATCCGCGTTGGCGTGGTCAGACCCAGGCCGGTGTTCAACGGTAAAGTCCATACCTTGCAAGGAGATGGACCAGCGTAGCAGTTTTGGGTTTTCCCCCCGCATATGCATCAACCACTGCAGGGGTCGGTGGTCAGTCTGCACCCGGAAGTGGGTGCCAAAAAGGTAGGGTCGGAGCTTCTTGAGGGCCCATACCACAGCGAAGGCTTCCCTCTCTATGGTGCTCCAGCGTTGCTCCCGTGGTAGGAGTCTCCGGCTGATGAAGGCCACCGGTTGATCAAGGCCTTCGGTGTTCACCTGGGACAGGACCGCCCCAATGCCCTGGTCGGAGGCGTCCGTCTGGACGATGAACTCCCGGCTGTAGTCTGGGGCCTGGAGTACAGGAGCGGAACACATGGCGGCCTTTAGCTGTTCGAAGGCCGCTTGACACTCTGGGGTCCAGTTCACCTTCTTGGGCTGATTTTTCGACGTGAGTTCGGTGAGAGGCCCCACGATGGTACCATAGTCTTTCACGAACCTTCGGTAGTAGCCCGTGAGGCCCAGGAAGGCTCGCACCTCAGTTTGAGTGTTAGGGGGTTGCCAGTTCTGGATGGCGGCAATTTTCAGTTGGAGAGGGGCCACTAGACCGCTTCCCACTTGGTGTCCGAGGTAGGTCACTGACCCTTGTCCAATTTGGCATTTGCTGGCCTTGATCGTGAGGCCAGCTCGCTGAAGGGCTTGCAACACTGCTTGGAGGTGGTGGAGGTGCTCGGTCCAGTGGTGGCTGTACACCGCGATGTCGTCCAGGTAGGCGGCGCTGAACTCTTCGAGCCCCGCCAGGACCTGATTGACGAGCCGTTGGAAAGTCGCTGGGGCATTTTTCATGCCGAAGGGCATGACCGTGAAGTGATAGTGGCCATCGGGGGTGGAGAAGGCAGAACGTTCTTGTGCTCGGGGTGTGAGGCCGATCTGCCAATAGCCTGCCGTTAGATCAAAGATGCTGAGGTAGCGGGCAGCGCCCATTCGGTCGACCAGTTCATCTGCCCGGGGGATGGGGTGTGCGTCCGTTCTGGTGACTTCATTCAGGCCCCGGTAGTCGACACAGAACCGGAGTTCGGGTGTGGTTCCGGGGGCGGCTGCTTTGGGGACCAGTACGACCGGGCTGGCCCATGGACTGTCGGAGGGCTCGATGACCCCGAGCGTGAGCATCTTAGTTACTTCCGCCTGGATGCAGGCCCGTACCCGATCAGGTACGCGGTAGGCCCGGTGGCGGATAGGAGGGCTGTCTCCGGTGTCCACATCGTGCACACACCAGGAAGTGACACCTGGGGTGAGGGAGAACAGGCTGGCAAATCGTGATAGGAGGGCTTGGCACTCTTGGCGTTGTTCCTGGGTGAGGGTCTCCGAGAGTCGGACCCCATCCACGGAGCCGTCTTGCTCCTGGGTCCGCAAGAGGTCAGGGAGAGGCTCGGAGTCGTCCTCAACCCCGTTGTCTGTGGCCATCAAGAGGCTGAGTTCTGTTCGTGCAAAGTGGGGTTTCAGTCTGTTGGTGTGGAGGACTCGGAGCGGATTCCGGGCGGACTCCATATCGATCAGATAGGTGGCGGGTCCCTTGCGCTCGATTACCTTGAAGGGTCCCGTCCATTTGTCTTGGAGAGCGCACGGTTCTGTGGGGGACATTACCCAGACCTGTTGCCCCGGCTCGAATTCAATAGATGAGGCGTTCTGGTCATACCATCTCTTCATGTCCTCTTGACTGGCCTCTAGGTTGGCTTTCGCTAGGTCTCTGAACCGCTGGGACTGGTTGCGGAGGGTGAGGAGGTACCGGAAGACATCTGGAGGACTCTTGGCCGGAGGCAACTCCCAGCCTTCTTTGATCAGGCTGAGTGGCCCCCGTACTGGGTGCCCATAGAGCAGCTCGAATGGGCTGAAGCCTAGGGACTTCTGTGGGACCTCCCGGTAGGCGAAGAGGAGGCACGGCAGCAGCACGTCCCACTGGCGACGGAGGGGTTCTTCCAATCCCCCGATCATCCCTTTTAGTGTGCGATTGAACCGCTCAACAAGTCCGTTTCCTTGGGGGTGATAGGGGGTCGTGAAGCGGTAGGTGACCCCACACTGTTGCCAGAGGGACTTCATGTATTTGGAAATAAAGTTCGTGCCTCTGTCACTGACGACTTCTCGGGGGAACCCCACACGGGAGAAGATCCCCATCAGGGCCCTGCCGACCACTGGGGCTGTGACGGTCCGGAGAGGAATAGCCTCAGGGTAGCGGGTGGCGTGGTCCACTAGTACTAGGATGAAGCGATGGCCTTGTCTTGTACGTGGGTCTAGGGGTCCCACAATGTCTATTCCGACCCTCTCAAATGGGGTCGTGACTACGGGAAAGGGTTGCAGGGGGGCCTTTAATTTGCGGCCGCTCTTCCCACTGGCTTGGCACGTGGGGCAAGATCGGCAATGCTGGTGCACATCGTTTCTCATTTTTGGCCAGAAGAAGTGGGTCACTAGGCGGCTGTAGGTTTTATCTTGTCCCAGGTGCCCTGCCAGGGGGACATCGTGGGCCAGATTTAACAGGAAGTCTCTAAAGCGGAGTGGCACCACTAGTACTCGGTTGGCCCCCAGCTCGGCGATTCGTTGCTCGCTGTACAGTAGGTCATTGTCCCAGTAGACCCAATGAGTTCCGGAGGTATCCCCTGCGCTTTGGGCGAGCGCTTGTTGTCGGAGTCCCTCAAGGGAGGGACAGGTCTTCTGCTCCTGACGAAATTGTTCTTGTGTGGGCCCCCCTTCTTGAGCCCACTGGTCGAGATTAGCAAGGTCGGAAGGTTGAGCAGGTTCGAGGGGGATGCCCTGGTCGGGGGTCTCGGCGGGGGCGACCGGAGGCGGAGGCGCCGGCCATTCTGGTTCTTCCGGGGGATGGTTGGCACGGGCGGCCATAGACCGGGTGGTGACGCACGCCCAGTCTGGGACGCCCAACATCCCCAAGTGTTCTTTTCGCTCCACGGCTGCCCACGGGGAGCTTTCCAGGTCATTTCCGAGGAGGCAGTCCACGGGGGCGTCGTCTCGGACCGTTACTTTCAACATGCCGGAGACCCCTCCCCACTCAAAGGGGACGCAGGCCATCCGACACAGACTCTCCGAGTTGTCGGCTGATCGTACAGGGCAGAGAATGTTCGGTAGATATTGCTCTGGGGTCACCAGATGACAGCGGACGGCTGTCACACTGGCCCCGGTGTCTCGAAGGGCTTCGGCCCGTTGTCCATTGATGCTCACCCATTGGCCGTACTTTCGGGTGTTAGCGGGTAGGGGGACCCGCGGGACCATGTCTCTTCCCCCTAAGCATGCGAGAGTCATGGCGGCTGGCTCCCACCCTTGATACTCTTGCTCGTCTGTTTCTTGTTCCTCGGAGATCTGTTCTTCCCCTAGTGCCGCGGCGGCCACCTGGCGGGGTCTTGGGCTCTGATACTGCGGGCAGCTTGGGTCATTTGCATAGTGGCCGACTCGTTGGCATCGGTGACATGTAACATTGGTCCTGTATCCCGGTCGCGCCGGGGTGCTGCCCCGGTTGGCCGGGGGGGTGGTGCTGGTAGTGGGGGCGGCCGGAGTGTTGTCTCTCCCTCGTCCTTGGCCCCCTCCTCCTCCTCTGGATCGGTGGTGACCATTGTTGTTCCTGTTCTGCTCGTAGGACCCATTCCGGCCCACTCGGGTGATCTCCCACCGGTCAGCTTCGGCTGCGAGCTGCCGGGGATCGGTTAACTTGCTGTCGAGGAGGTGTTGGCGTAGTTCAATGAAGCAGTTGTTGGACAGATGCTCCCATACCATCAGATTGAACAACTGCTCGTAGGTCGTGACGTTGTTCCCTCTGATCCAGCCTTCGAAGGCTCGGCTAAAGTACGTTACATAGTCCACCCAAGTTGTACCTGGAATGCGTGTGCAGTCTCGGAACCTCTGACGGTACATCTCGGGCGTGAGGCCATAGCGAGTGAGGAGGGCCGCTTTCATATGGTCGTAGGAGGTCATCTGGTGGTCTGGGAGCTGTAACAGAGTATCGCGGCCCTCATTGAGGAATTTGCCCCATAGGCCGGCTCCCCAGTCGGCTCTATCGATCCGGTGCGCAGTCATCGCGATTTCATATGCTTTAAACCATTGCTGGATGTCGTCTTCTCGAAAATATTCTCGGACCACATCCTTGGGGATGTGCACTTTTTTGTCCGTGGTCCCGGGGGTGGACGGTCTGTCGGGCACCCCTAATTCTTTATTCTGTTTGCGCAGGTTGATCTCGGCTAGGTTCCGCTCGTGCTCGTACGTTAGTCTTTTTTCCTCGAGCTCCCTTTGCCTCTGTTTCTCCTCTCTTTCTTCTCGGAGGCGAAGGTGCTCTAAGTTTATTTTTTGCTCGGCCAATTTGAGTTCTATGTCCATCTTGAGTCGGGCCATTTCAAGTTCGTGTAGTCGGGCTTTTTCTCTTTCTTGGATCTCGTCTTGCGAGAGACCCGTTCTTTGCTCTTCAGGGGCCGTGTTGGTCTTTTTCGTGGTGCTTTGCTCCGGGGCTTCGACATCCCCGGTCTCTGCCCAAGATTCTAGGGCATGCTTAAAATCGTCCTTGGTACTTAGTCCGGTGGTAGCGATACCTAGTTCGATGCAGAACTGCTTTAGTTCACGATGGCTGTATTCCTCGAGTTTTTCCATTTGGAACTTCTCAGTTGATCCGCTCTCTTTAGTTGACATTGTTGTTCGTTGTGGGGTGAGCTACTCTCTGTACGTTATGCGGTGATTCGGATCGCGCCGCTGGCCACCAATGTTAGACGGACCGGGAGGGTCGGCCGAGATTACGGGGAGAGGTCTCCAGGGAGAGCCGTCTCCAACGACTGTACAGATAAGTAACTTCCCCCCCACAGACGGACACCACACAAGATTGAAGGTTAACGAGACTTTATATGCACTTCTTAGGTTACGTTGGTATAATACAAGGAGGTCTGGACTCAGGGGTCCCCTCGGTTCTGATCTCTGGTTGAGGAAAAGGGTAGCGGGACAGTCTTAGTTACCAATGAGTTCAATAGCTCTCAATCCTCGAGCTCGGCGTGGTTGCTGATCGGGCCGTGGAGGAGCCAAGCAGGTCCCGAGATGGATGAAGGATGGTCGACG
Source organism: Lissotriton vulgaris (assembly GCF_964263255.1). Taxonomy (NCBI): domain Eukaryota; kingdom Metazoa; phylum Chordata; class Amphibia; order Caudata; family Salamandridae; genus Lissotriton; species Lissotriton vulgaris. The sequence goes on along the minus strand of NW_028255752.1, from coordinate 114,863 downwards.
GGCCGTGGAGAAGCCAAGCAGGTCCCGAGATGGATGAAGGATGGTCGACGGGCCGTGGAGAAGCCAAGCAGGTCCCGATGCAGATGACAGTTACAACGGTCCGCGGCCTCGCCAGCAGATCCGGACGACGGTGAAGAATGAAGGTTACGACGGCTGTGGCAGCGCCAACAGGCAGGACGATGGTGCACAGGACAGAGCTACGGCAGCGCCAGTAGTCCGTCCAGGATGAGTTCTTCTCTCGTCTCTCGACTCCAAGATACAACTGCCTTCCTGTTCTGGAGCTGCCCCAGTTATAGGGCTGGCGTGCTTTGATGTCCGGACCCTCGCACTTGGAGGTCGGGAGGTCCGGGATGAGGGAGTCCAGACACCCAGCAGGGGGGTGGAGCCAGCGCCCGGGGAGGCGATGGGCGAGCGGCACTGGCCGGGGGAGAACCATCGACACCTCTTTCTCCCATTGACTGGCCAAGTAGCTCGCTCACCTCCTGGGTGGAGGGTGGTGCCGGAATGTCTGAGGCCGGGCTAGGCCCAGGGTTGAGGTCGATCGGGGGCCAGGCGGCCTCGTGGCGAAGTGTCCAAGATGGCGGCCCGGGCTGGGCGCGTGGGTCGGTCGTGGATCGGACCCACGAGGTTATCATGCTCGGGGGCAGGTGTCCCTGAGGGGACGTAGGACGGGCAATGGTGGGGTGTGGTGCTTGTATGACTGGCTCGGGCTTGGTCGAGCCGGGGGAGAGCGGCCCGTCACGTGGCCTGTCCAACAAGGAGATGTTGATGATGTCCCAGAGTTGGGGTTCGATGATGGAGTCGGCCTTGTTGAAGACGTGGTGGGGGCAGGGGTTGGTTGGAGATCCGGAGTGGATGGTGTTCATTGTGCGGGCTGTGTCTTCGGTGGTCACCGTGGTTCATGTGCGTAGGTTGGCAGTGGGGGGCGTTGGTTCGACAGTAGGATGCGTGGATGGTGCGCCGAAGCTGTGGTGGATGTCGGCGATCTTGCGGTGGAAGAATGAGGCGAGAGAGTCGCAGAGGTCTTGTGAAGGAGTGATGTCGTTGTTGCCGGTGCTGGCGTTTGTAGAACTCCTTGACTATGCTGAAGAGTTCCTTGCTGTTGTGGGCGTTGTTGTTCAGTCGTTCCTTCAGTGTTTTCTTCTTGGTGGTGCGGATGAGCTGGTGGTGTTTGCGGGTGGCTTGTTGGAGGGTGGTCATGTTGTCTGTGGTCTGGTCGAGGATCCTGGCTTTCTCGAGGGTGCGCCAGTTCTTCTTGGAGTCCTTGAGTTCGTCGGTGAACCAGGTGGCTTTCTTGCTTCTGGGTCTACTGGGAGGGTTCTTCAGTGGCGCGAGGTCGTCTGCGCAGGCGGTCAGCCACTGTGTGAAGTTGCGGGCTGCTTCGTTGGGGTCCGTTGTGCTGGTGGGCGGGTTCTGGCTGAGGGAGGTGGTAAGCTGCTCGGCGGTGATCTTGCTCCAGCTTCTGTGAGGAGCCTGTTGCGGGTGGTGGTGGGTCGTTGTTCTTCTGAAGCTGAAGTGGACTCAGCTGTGGTCGGTCCAGTGAAGTCCGGTGGAGTGACTGAAGGTGATGTGCTTGCTGGATGAGAAGATGGGAAAAAATGTGTGGCCTGCGTGTTGAGTGGGGGTGTTGACCAGTTGCTTGAGTCCGAGGTTTGCGAGGTTGTCCAGCAGGGTGGCGGTGTTGCGGACCTTGTTGTTATCCAGGTGGAAGTTGAGGTCCCCTAGGAGGATGTAGTCGGCAGAGTGGAGGGCGTGCGGGCTGATGAAGTCTGTGATGTCTTCGCTGAATTGTGTGCGTGGTCCCGGGGTCTGTAGACGAGGGTGCCTCTAAGGGTTGTCTTTGGGTCGGTGTGTATCTGGAAGTGGAGGTGCTCGGCGGCGGGGAAGGTGTCGTTGGAGTCGGTCGTGATGCGGATGGTGTTCTTGTGTATGATGGCAATGCCTCCTCCAGTCTGGTTGACGCGGTCCCTACGGGTGATCTTGTATCCGTCCGGGATGGCAAAGGCGATGTCCGGCGCTGAGGAGGCGTTCATCCAGGTTTTGGTGACGAAGGCGAAGTCTGGTGATGTGGTGTCGAGCAGGTTCCTGAGTTCGACGGCGTGTCTGTGGACGGAGCGGGTGTTGAGCAGGATGCACTTCAGGTGGTTGCTGCGGGTGCTCGGCTTGGCGGGTGGGGTGCAGGTCCGGAGGCAGGTGAATTTGCAGGCTTGGCAGGTGAAGGGTCCGTGGGTGTGTTTCGGGGTGGCTCTGTAGCAGGAGGGGCTTCGGTTGGCATTGAGTGCGTTGAGGGTGGCGGCGTCGTAGGTCTGTTGTGTGGGCAGGCGTCTACGGGGACCAGGGATTCTGGCACTGGGCGCAGTCCAGGCGCGGACGGGCGCAGACGGGCTTGCCTTTGGCGCACTTTCGGTGCACAATCGGCACGTCCGCTGCACGTGACCGCTGCGCGTCCGTGCGGTCACCATTTAAGGCTAAGTGGGAGGGAGGAGCAGCTGGGAGGTGGGAGCGCGGAGGACACGGAGAAAGGGGGCATGGCCACGAGAACGGCGGCGGGAAGCGGGGAGCGGGGCTAGTGAAGATACTGCCGACCTGTAAGTGTGCCATATAATTACAGGTTAATATCCAAGTCGAACATAACCTCTATTAACAACTTCTATTAAAAACTAAATGTTCAAGTGTAGCTTTCCATATAATGGACTCTTCCAGAACAGTAAAAATCCAAGTCGAACATATCTTCCTATAACAACCTCTATTTACAACTAAATCTTGAAGTGTAGCTTTCCAAATACAAGTAAAAAGAACGCAAAAAGGCCTTGAGTATCTTTACTTGTCGTTGCAGAACTCATGACATAAGACTTGTATGTACAATGACCATTGTCTACAGGTGCTGCTTCGTATCGTCACAAGCTCAACACATTTGAGGAAGAGAAGCAGAAGCTACCTCAGTGTATAGCTACAACCCTTAAGGAGCAGTGAAAATTGAAAAAACCAAAATATCTAAATAACTTGTCTGCATAAATATCTAAATAACTTGTCTGCATGAATAACATGGCATCCCAAGATTACAATAAAATAAAATAAAGGCTCACCCCTATACGCGACGCTACTCCGTTGTAAATATGTTCTATCCTGATCAAGAAGAACTGGTAAAAATGTTATCTGTTCGGGCTTGTATGAATATTTATTCTGTGGAAGCAAGGAATATCGAATTAGACTGGCGCCTACCCGTGCATAATTTCACCGGTACTAACTTCAAGAGAGAATTGGTGGCTCTCTTACCTTGCTAGTGTGTGCGCTGTTGAAGGAGTCTGGTATGACTCACTACGTCTGAGAAACCCCGGTACTGGAAGAGATGAAAGTAGATACAGAATTGTGTTGTATAGGTTGGACAAACCGATTAAATTGTGTAAAGTCACGGCGGTTTTGAAAAGAAGGCACACTTACCCTGAAAGTTTCAGGTTGTCGCTGCGTATTCGTCCCGATCGTGTGTCTGGTACACACGTGACCCGGAAGTCTAGGTTTAAATGGACGCGTTGCTAAAGCGTCATTGTTTTAACTACTAGAGCGCCGACAGAGTGAGACGTCGGTGTTACGAAGGTGCCATGCGTGTGGGGCCGCGTGAAACCACGTTAACCCGACAATGAAATAATTAGCACAAATAGTTTCAGTGTTGTGTCAGTATATCGAGGAAGCTACCCACTATGCGTTTTAAAATGCTGCTAGCGTTTCATAACGAAAATAAAATCTGATAGTACCATAAATATTGCGGGTATTGTATGAAATCTGAGAGTTCAGTGATATCAAGAAGTGGACTCAGCTGTGGTCGGTCCAGTGAAGTCCGGTGGAGTGGCTGAAGGTGATGTGCTTGCTGGATGAGAAGACGGGAAAAAACTTGTGGCCTGCGTGTTGAGTGGGGGTGTTGACCAGTTGCTTGAGTCCGAGGTTTGCGAGGTTGTCCAGCAGGGCGGCGGTGTTGCGGTCCTTGTTGTTCTCCAGGTGGAAGTTGAGGTCCCCTAGGAGGATGTAGTCCGCAGAGGGGAGGGCTTGCGGGCTGATGAAGTCTGTGATGTCTTCGCCGAATTGTGTGCGTGGTCCCGGGGGTCTGTAGATGAGGGTGCCTCTAAGGGTTGTTTTTGGGTCGGTGTGTATCTGGAAGTGGAGGTGCTCGGCGGCGGGGAATGTGTCGTTGGAGTCGGTCGTGATGCGGATGGTGTTCTTGTGTATGATGGCGATGCCTCCTCCAGTCTGGTTGACGCGCCCCTACGGGTGATCTTGTATCCGTCCGGGATGGCGATGGCGATGTCCGGCGCTGAGGAGGCGTTCATCCAGGTATTGGTGAGGAAGGCTACGTCTGGTGATGTGGTGTCGAGCAGGTTCCTGAGTTTGACGGCGTGTCTGTGGACGGAGCGGGTGTTGAGCAGGATGCACTTCAGGTGGTTGCTGCGGGTGCTCAGCTTGGGGGGTGCGGTGCAGGTCCGGAGGCAGGTAAATTTGCAGGCTTGGCAGGTGAAGGGTCCGTGAGTGCGTTTCGGAGTGGCTCGGTAGCAGGCGGGGCTTCGGTCGGCGTTGAGTGCATTGAGGGTGACGGCGTTGTAGGTCTGTTGTGTGGGCAGGCGTCTACGGGGACCAGGGATTCTGGCACTGGGCGCAGTCCAGGCGCGGACGGGAGCAGATGGGCTTGCCTTTGGCGCACAATCGGCACGTCCGCTGCGCGTGACCGCTGCGCGTGACCGCTACGCGTCCGTGCGGTCGCCATTTAAGGCTAAGTGGGAGGGAGGAGCAGCTGGGAGGTGGGAGCGGGGAGGACATGGAGAAAGGGGGCATGGCCCCGAGAACGGCGGCGGGAAGCGGGGAGCGGGGCTAGACAGGCAAAACGGTAGATGCACACAATTACAACAAAATTACAACAAAATTACAACAAAGACCAAGATACAGCAGGGGGTCTGTGCCGTGCGGGGGTGTCATGAGAACAGGTCATAGCAGTTAAAATGTCATGAAAAGGTTGTAGGACATGGAAATGGTAGTCGGACACACCTAAAAGGCTTTGAGTCAGAAATGGACGATGGGTGCGCAACCAGAAGTGAACACACTGGTAATGGGGAAGAACAATGGATGGTGCACCTGGGTGAGTGGGGAGCCCTTAGACCACTTGATGTTTGGTAGGGGAACTACCAAAAACACAAATTGAAGATATACCCAATGCACTCAAAGTAATCACGTCAGTAAGTAATATTATAAACAACAATAAATAATAATGTACAAGGCGACAGAGAGATGTAGGAATCTCCAGTGGAGGAGTGGTCCGAATGGAGTCCTTTATTATGTTTAACAGCCAGCCGACACGTGTTTCATCGCTGATTGCGAATCCTCAGGGCTGGAAAAAACAAATAAATGACAATGGAGCATCCACTAAGCATCTTGCTAGTTTACAGAAGTTATAAAATACTGCAAATAAAGATTTACTCATCTGCCACTGTGGCAAAAGTTGGACTATTTCCAAAGAATACGTCATGTGCAACCCAACACATATGTGTCGACAAGTGCTCATAAAGCGTCATCTAAAGAGAGTGCTGGGTAACCAGTGAACTTGTGAGTCTGAAGAGGAAACGATATTATTTAACCGTATATGGTGTGTCACTCTGAAGAGAGACTTTACCATAGATCTCAAAATCGCTAGTGTTATTAAATGTGTCCGACTCACACATACCTCGTGCAGTTGGTGATGACGCAGTTGACAAGAACCCTTTTTTTTCTGAGTGATAGAAAAGGGCGGATTTGTGAGGTTTGAGAAGAAACCCAAACAGTTAGAGAGGATTGCACATACCTAGTAGTGGCTGTATTACACCGGGAGGTCTATTAACAAATGACACAAATGGGAGGAAAGAACCATCAATATTTTATCTATGTGAATGACTACGACAATAAGGAAAATTAGGGCACATCAAACCAAAAATAATATGAAGCTCACCGCTTAGCTGGTGATACTTCCGACCCAGCCAGGCCCTTGACCTTGGATAAGTGGAAAACAGTGAAGATACTGCCGACCTGTAAGTGTGCCATATAATTACAGGTTAATATCCAAGTCGAACATAACCTCTATTAACAACTTCTATTAAAAACTAAATGTTCAAGTGTAGCTTTCCATATAATGGACTCTTCCAGAACAGTAAAAATCCAAGTCGAACATATCTTCCTATAACAACCTCTATTTACAACTAAATCTTGAAGTGTAGCTTTCCAAATACAAGTAAAAAGAACGCAAAAAGGCATTAAGTATCTTTACTTGTCGTTGCAGAACTCATGACATAAGACTTGTATGTACAACGACCATTGTCTACAGGTGCTGCTTCGTATCGTCACAAGCTCAACACATTTGAGGAAGAGAAGCAGAAGCTACCTCAGTGTATAGCTACAACCCTTAAGGAGCAGTGAAAATTGAAAAAACCTAAATATCTAAATAACTTGCCTGCATAAATATCTAAATAACTTGTCTGCATGAATAACATGGCATCCCAAGATCACAATAAAATAAAATAAAGGCTCACCCCTATACGCGACGCTACTCCGTTGTAAATATGTTCTATCCTGATCAAGAAGAACTGGTAAAAATGTTATCTGTTCGGGCTTGTATGAATATTTATTCTGTGGAAGCAAGGAATATCGAATTAGACTGGCGCCTACCCGTGCATAATTTCACCGGTACTAACTTCAAGAGAGAATTGGTGGCTCTCTTACCTTGCTAGTGTGTGCGCTGTTGAAGGAGTCTGGTATGACTCACTACGTCTGAGAAACCCCGGTACTGGAAGAGATGAAAGTAGATACAGAATTGTGTTGTATAGGTTGGACAAACCGATTAAATTGTGTAAAATCACGGCGGTTTTGAAAAGAAGGCACACTTACCCTGAAAGTTTCAGGTTGTCGCTGCGTATTCGTCCCGATCGTGTGTCTGGTACACACGTGACCCGGAAGTCTAGGTTTAAATGGACGCGTTGCTAAAGCGTCATTGTTTTAACGACTAGAGCGCCGACAGAGTGAGACGTCGGTGTTACGAAGGTGCCATGCGTGTGGGGCCGCGTGAAACCACGTTAACCCGACAATGAAATAATTAGCACAAATAGTTTCAGTGTTGTGTCAGTATATCGAGGAATCTACCCACTATGCGTTTTAAAATGCTGCTAGCGTTTCATAACGAAAATAAAATCTGATAGTACCATAAATATTGCGGGTATTGTATGAAATCTGAGAGTTCAGTGATATCAAGAAGTGGACTCAGCTGTGGTCGGTCCAGTGAAGTCCGGTGGAGTGGCTGAAGGTGATGTGCTTTCTGGATGAGAAGACGGGAAAAAACGTGTGGCCTGCATGTTGAGTGGGGGTGTTGACCAGTTGCTTGAGTCCGAGGTTTGCGAGGTTGTCCAGCAGGGCGGCGGTGTTGCGGTCCTTGTTGTTCTCCAGGTGGAAGTTGAGGTCCCCTAGGAGGATGTAGTCCGCAGAGGGGAGGGCGTGCGGGCTGATGAAGTCTGTGATGTCTTCGCTGAATTGTGTGCGTGGTCCCGGGGGTCTGTAGACGAGGGTGCCTCTAAGGATTGTTTTTGGGTCGGTGTGTATCTGGAAGTGGAGGTGCTCGGCGGCGGGGAAGGTGTCGTTGGAGTCGGTCGTGATGCGGATGGTGTTCTTGTGTATGATGGCGATGCCTCCTCCAGTTTGGTTGACGCGCCCCTACGGGTGATCTTGTATCCGTCCTGGATGGCGATGGCGATGTCCGGCGCTGAGGAGGCGTTCATCCAGGTTTTTGTGAGGAAGGCGACGTCCGGTGATGTGGTGTCGAGCAGGTTCCTGAGTTCGACGGCGTGTCTGTGGACGGAGCGAGTGTTGAGCAGGATGCACTTCAGGTGGTTGCTGCGGGTGCTCGGCTTGGCGGGTGCGGTGCAGGTCCGGAGGCAGGTGAATTTGCAGGCTTGGCAGGTGAAGGGTCCGTGGGTGCATTTCGGGGTGGCTCGGTAGCAGGCGGGGCTTCGGTCGGCGTTGAGTGCGTTGAGGGTGGCGGCGTCGTAGGTCTGTTGTGTGGGCAGGCGTCTACGGGGACCAGGGATTCTGGCACTGGGCGCAGTCCAGGCGCGGACGGGCGCAGACGGGCTTGCCTTTGGCGCACCTTCGGCGCACAATCAGCGGGTCCGCTGCGCGTGACCACTGCGCGTGACCGCTGCGCGTCGGTGCGGTCGCCATTTAAGGCTAAGTGGGAGGGAGGAGCAGCTGGGAGGTGGGAGTGGGGAGGACACAGAGAAAGGGGGCATGGCCACGAGAACGGCGTCGGGAAGCGGGGAGCGGGGCTAGACAGGCAAACAATAGATGCACACAATTACAACAAAATTACAACAAAATTACAACAAAGACCAAGATACAGCAGGGGTACAATACAGGGAGCCAGTGGCAACAATACCAGCTAGGGAAGCAGGAAAAACGGCAGATCGAGACTGCGAGCAGCAGCGAGGGGCACACAAGGGGCACACACACAGCTGGGGGGGCGTGCGGCACGGGGGTGTCCTGAGAACAGGTTACACTCACCTGCGCCGCGCGGTCGCCATTTAAGGACAAGGAGCAGTTGGGAGGCGGGAGTGGGGAGGACACGGTGAAAGGGGACGTGGCCGCAAGAACGGCGGCGGGAAGCGGGGAGCGGGGCTAGACAGGCAAAACGGTAGATGCACACAATTACAACAAAATTACAACAAAATTACAACAAAGACCAAGATACAGCAGGGGGTCCGTGCCGTGCGGGGGTGTCATGAGAACAGGTCATAGCAGTTAAAATGTCATGAAAAGGTTGTAGGACATGGAAATCGTAATCGGACACACCTAAAAGGCTTTGAGTCAGAAATGGACGATGGGTGCACAACCTGAAGTGAACACACTGGTAATGGGGAAGAACAATGGATGGTGCACCTGGGTGAGTGGGGAGCCCTTAGACCACTCGATGTTTGGTAGGGGAACTACCAAAAACACAAATTGAAGATATACCCAATGCACTCAAAGTAATCACGTCAGTAAGTAATATTATAAACAACAATAAATAATAATGTACAAGGCGACAGAGAGATGTAGGAATCTCCAGTGGAGGAGTGTTCCGAATGGAGTCCTTTATTATGTTTAACAGCCAGCCGACACGTGTTTCATCGCTGATTGTGAATCCTCAGGGCTGGAAAAAACAAATAAATGACAATGGAGCATCCACTAAGCACCTTGCTAGTTTACAGAAGTTATAAAATACTGCAAATAAAGATTTACTCATCTGCCACTGTGGCAAAAGTGGGACTATTTCCAAAGAATACGTCATGTGCAACCCAACACATATGTGTCGACAAGTGCTCATAAAGCATCATCTAAAGAGAGTGCTGGGTAACCAGTGAACTTGTGAGTCTGAAGAGGAAACGATATTATTTAACCGTATATGGTGTGTCACTCTGAAGAGAGACTATACCATAGATCTCAAAATCGCGAGTGTTATTAAATGTGTCCGACTCACACATACCTCGTGCAGTTGGTGATGACGCAGTTGACAAGAACCCTTTTTTTTCTGAGTGATAGAAAAAGGCGGATTTGTGAGGTTTGAGAAGAAACCCAAAGAGTTAGAGAGGATTGCACATACCTAATAGTGGCTGTATTACACCGGGAGGTCTATTAACAAATGACACAAATGGGAGGAAAGAACCATCAATATTTTATCTATGTGAATGACTACGACAATAAGGAAAATTAGGGCACATCAAAACAAAAATAATATGAAGCTCACCGCTTAGCTGGTGATACTTCTGACCCAGCCGGGCCCTTGACCTTGGATAAGTGGAAAACAGTGAAGATACTGCCGACCTGTAAGTGTGCCATATAATTACAGGTTAATATCCAAGTCGAACATAACCTCTATTAACAACTTCTATTAAAAACTAAATGTTCAAGTGTAGCTTTCCATATAATGGACTCTTCCAGAACAGTAAAAATCCAAGTCGAACATATCTTCCTATAACAACCTCTATTTACAACTAAATCTTCAAGTGTAGCTTTCACAATACAAGTAAAAAGAACGCAAAAAGGCCTTAAGTATCTTTACTTGTCGTTGCAGAACTCATGACATAAGACTTGTATGTACAACGACCATTGTATTCAGGTGCTGCTTCGTATCATCACAAGCTCAACACATTTGAGGAAGAGAAGCAGAAGCTACCTCAGTGTATAGCTACAACCCTTAAGGAGCAGTGAAAATTGAAAAAACCTAAATATCTAAATAACTTGTCTGCATAAATATCTAAATAACTTGTCTGCATGAATAACATGGCATCCCAAGATTACAATAAAATAAAATAAAGGCTCACCCCTATACGCGACGCTACTCCGTTGTAAATATGTTCTATCCTGATCAAGAAGAACTGGTAAAAATGTTATCTGTTCGGGCTTGTATGAATATTTATTCTGTGGAAGCAAGGAATATCGAATTAGACTGGCGCCTACCCGTGCATAATTTCACCGGTACTAACTTCAAGAGAGAATTGGTGGCTCTCTTACCTTGCTAGTGTGTGCGCTGTTGAAGGAGTCTTGGAACAGTCCAGCCCGAATTGCCAAGCCATGCCTTCCTTTGACCGGAAACAAGCTTCCTAGGGCTGGTTTCTGGCATTACAGCCGTCTTCAGCCAGGCTTGCTTGAATCCAGTGGCAAAGTGAGCAAGGGACTCACGTCTGAGCATTCCCTGCCAACTTATGACGAACAAAACGGTACAAAATGGGGTGGTGATGAATGGAGCATCTGAACCAATCAAACACTCACACCCATCACCACCCCCTTTTGTAGGGGATTAAAGAAAGGCACAGGATGGCATTGTCTCTCTAATGTCCCTGAGAGGAGCAGAGCACTTTGTCTCTGCTCACTGTTTCAACTCCAATTTGACCATGCATGTGTTTAAAACGGCGGGTTTGCAATCAGGCACAAACAAATAAAATAATGTAATGCTCCCCTAGCTATATCCTTTTGCTTTTTTTGCCAAAACAGTTCAGGGATTGAAAGTTCTATGGCGGCTCAGCCTACTCAGTCATCAGGGTAGTAGAGTTTATCCGCAAACTCATAACATTCGCCCAAAATGTGGTCAGCTAGCAAACTACCATGACCTGAGTCTGATCAATGACCCTCATCCTCCTCCTGTCGTACTTCAGGTATAGTGTAATGTGGCTGAATAAAGTGCTGATTCATTTTTATCAGGGTCAATCCCTCAATGTTATGGGGTGGAATGTGCATTGAACACAGGCACAGCAGCCACACTGGCTCCTTTATTGCCAGCCTGCTGAGCAATGGCCATTCATGCCTCTTCCATACAATGCACCAATGGGTTTTGATCCAGACAGAACTCATTTGGGTAATCCAGCTAGATCTGGAATATCCTCTCAATAGTCATTAGTGCTCCACCATGCTCAATCTCTTTGGTGTTCACCTTTGGCCTTCAACTCTACACTGGACTTCACCCCTGTCTTTAGAAACCAATCAAATCCAAAATTTGGGAGCTATGATCCTGTTCCTTTCTGTTGTTGCTGGTAGTCCTCTGGCTGGTTTCAGCTACTGTGAGCCAATAACACTGCCCTCAGGATCGATAGAAGTTGAGAGCTGTAAACCCAGAAATTCTGCCTGGGAGTGTTCCTCTAATTCCAAACCATTCTTTTTTTACGTTGCTAGCTTGCTCAGAAATCCACATCTTGTACTTTGAAACATTCCTGTCTGTCAAAGGAATAAAAGTGGCTGATAATTGTTTGTACCGTGAATCAAGAAGTCTGGCAAAGATGTAATGTATTAAGAGCCAAATGACTTACTAAGCTCTCAACAAACTCATGTGCATCTTTTTTTCATCCAAACCTGTGTCAATTTCAGACACATGCTTTAGCTGTGCCTGTAGGGGGGTGCTGCTGCTACCCGAACAGCCAGGTCTTGAGCTTCTTCCTGAAGGCGAGGTGGTCTTGGGTCAGGCGCAGGTCGGTCGGGAGGGAGTTCCAGGTCTTGGCGGCCAGGTAGGAGAAGGACCTTCCTCCTGTTGTCGTTCTTCGGATGCGGGGGACGGCGGCGAGGGCGTGACTGGCTGATCGGAGATGTCGTTTGGGAGCGTAGAAGTTGATGCGGTTGTTGAGGTAGCTCGGGCCTTGGTCGTGAAGAGCTTTGTGTGCGTGGGTAAGGAGACGGAAGGTGATTCTCTTGTTGACCGGGAGCCAGTGCAGGTCTTTTAGGTGTCCGGAGATGTGGCTGTGTCGTGGGATGTCGAGGATGAGTCTGGCTGAGGCATTCTGGATCCGTTGGAGTCTCTTCTGGAGCTTGGCGGTTGTTCCGGCGTAGAAGGCGTTGCCGTAGTCCAGTCGGCTGGTGACGAGTGCCTGGGTGACAGTCTTCCTGGTCTCGGTGGGGATCCACCGGAAGATCTTCCGTAGCATTTTAAAAATCTGGCATGGATCCGACCCCTGCTGTAGAATATGAAACAGCAGGATAGCTTGGCTCATGGTACATTCCTCCTTGCTGTCTCCCTATGTGAAAACCTCAAAAGGAAGCAGCATCTCTGTCATTCATTTGGGTATACCCCATTGATCCATCTGAATGGTCATGCTTACATTTCAGACACCTCCTTTAGCTGTTCATGTAGAATATGAAACAACAGGATTGCTTGACCCATGGTGCAGTCCTCCTTGCTGCCTTCCCGTGTGAAAAGCTCAAAAGGAAACAGCATCCTTGTCAGTCATTTGACTAAACAACATTGGTCTATCTGAATGGTCATGCCTATTACAGTTGCATCTCCTCTTTGCAAGACATATTCATTGATCGGTCTGTACTGCTTAAACAGACTTTGCAATATGTAATAAGTAGGGCTCAAATGTGTGTGAGGGTATTAACTGATGCTCTATTATCGCACCAAATAATCCACAACTGCTTCCGGGATTTAATAGAATGGCAGAAATGAGTGCAGATTTGTCTGCAGGTGGACAGTAAGTTGCTGATTCTGCCTTCTGTTTTGAGAGAGTCCTATACAATGATATTGATGCATCTGACATGGCCTTACCTATATTACTGCCATTGTCTGTGACAACAATTCAAATGTTGAGGCTCTGGGTCACACGCCATTCAAAGACCTCCTTGTTAAAGTCAACCAAGATGTTCGCAATTGTGTGTAATTTCTCCATGGCAAACATGGCTAGAGTTGCATGATTCTGAGTGCCATTAACCATTTCAGCAGTCTCAACACATGCAGATATAATGTTTTCAAACCCCCACAAAAGAGATCCAGTGTGCAGTGATGCACATGTAATCAGTGGCTTGACAACATGTCTGTCGTCATGTGGATAGTATTAGCAGCTCTCTTGGCAACTCTTTTTCAAACAATTTCATCACACTGTGATGTAGTGCTGGAACAGCAACACTGGCAGAATAAGTCCGGCTGGAAACTTTCCGTTTTAGGCAGATGAATGCCAAATATATCTAGAAAACCCACTCCTTGCACAAAAGAAAAAGGGAGGAGGTCCAGCACTAACATTTTAGCCTGTTTCCCATTGTACAAGCCTTACGTTGGGCGGTTAGATTCGCACAGCCCATTTTGCCATTGCGATGTTGCTGATGTAGGCAAAACTACTGCAGTTTTGGATTCCCTGCTGTCTCCACCTTCACCAAAACCACTTTTTGGCTTAGGAGCACCTCCCACCAGATTTCATGTGTTTTTTTAAAATGGATTATTTGTTCTCCAGTACCATCATTTGTACCAAGCTTACCTCAAATAGCACGTGCCTTGTAAATGGAACCCATGGCAATGGTTACCTTCTTGTTGTTAACTACAAAGAAGTCCCAAACTGCAGAGTTCCACTTCCTAACACAGATGCCATGACCAAAGTCTGAAGAAGCAGCAGTAGTTGGGTATTTCAAAGTTTGCCTCTCTGCAGTGTCTACTTCTGCTGAAGTGGTGTTGGTTGATGCAGGTTACAATGCCTCTGCAAATGAGGAAGCTGGCAGTGGTGGTATCTGTGCCACATCCCTCAGTGCAGGTTGAGATGGGATAATGTTGGTCTGCTCTGGGGCTGAGCTAACATTCATGATGATTAGGCCTTCATCATCCTCCTCTTCTGGCATTTCCATGAATACAGTGGCTGCCTCTCTGATAGACTTGGGCTTGGGCCTAGGTTGGGGTAGAGCCATTGACGAGGGAGTGCTGCTCCCAGTTTGCTACCAATAGTCTGGTGCAGCAGGCACAAGTTGGACAAAATAGGTTCTAAACAGCATACCAGTGGTGGTAATTGGCTTCTTCTCAACCCACTGGCCACTTTCTTGCCAGCTCGATTCTTTGGGGCCAATTTGATGCTATCTTCTAGCAGTGGTACTTAGCTTCACGAGATCACTGTGTTGTGTGGTCACACGAAACATGCACAGACCTTCTTTCTGGCAGTTCTGTGGGTGATGTCTTTTCTCTTGTGCATCTAAAAGCAAACCAACATAAACAACAGCAGTTAAATGTGGCAGTGTTGTAGTCTGAATTATTAGTACATTTAGTGGCATTACTTTAGTTATCAATAATAATAACAAAACCATGTATACTCTATCCACTCAAAAGTAAAACAGACTACACCATCATAAAATTTCATTTACAATCAGGAAAAATAAAAAAGAGCAACAACATACAGATTAAACTGGGTTTGTGTAAAAGGCTTATCAAATTTCAAAATGCCATACATAGTAACTGTTTGCTTCACGTACAACAAGTTGGGATGTGGCATTCAGGGAGGTGCACATGACAAGTGAATAATGCTTTGAAAATGAATGCTGTAGTGATTCTATGGCTGAAAGTGGTTTAATAATGTGAAAAAGTAAATACAATCTATACTACTATTATAAAGAGAGAACACAAACCTTTGAGCCAAGTAAACTCGGGAACCACAGCGCCAATCCACACACTTGATACATCATAGAAATTGTCAGGGTGTGCAGATGGACATAGGCTATAAAAATGTTTAAATAAACGTAAATTAAAAAATATAAGTTTAAACAAAAAGTAGTGCCCTGAAAGTAGCGCCGGCCGCGACGCTGCTCTGGCCGCGATGTAGCGCTGTCCGCGACGTGCGTGATGACAATGAGGAGCGGTGGTGAAGTGAGGAGTGCGGGGAGAAGCGGCGGCTCAGGTGCGTCATGACGAGGAGGAGTGGCGGACATGGAGTGGCGGTGAAGTGAGGAGCGCAGGGAGGAGCGGCGGCTCAGGTAATGTAAAGGCACACATTGGAGTCGGGCGGGAGTGGGTGCGCACACAGGGACGGGCAGGAGCCCTTACTGCACGCAAGCCTCAAATGCTGCCACCAGCCCCCAACGGCGGCTACGGTAAGGTAAAGGCATACATTGGAGTCGGGGCGGGAGGGGGGCGGGGCGGGAGAGGGATGGCTGAGAGCCCCTAGTGCACGCAAGCCTCAAATGCTGCCCCCAGCCCCCTTCTGCCCCGGGAAACGCTGGGGCGGGCTGCTAGTAATTGAATAAAAAAAGGGAAAAAAATGAACAAATCTATTTTTTTAAATTAATACAAAATTATTGTGAAAAATAATAAACAAATATATAATTGTGATGTACTTTGGGACTACTATAAGAAACCCAATGGGATTAGGGAGGCAATAATTGGTACGGGTCAAAAATGAAACAAGCATTTGCAATGCAATAGGTCTCGCATTAGGAAAGTTTGAGCTGTTGGTATTGTAAATGACAAATTTTATATTTATCTGTTGGTTTTGAAAATAGCAAAATTAATAGCTTTGTCATTTACAATGTCAATATTTTTAACTTTCGCAAATGTGACACCTATAGCATTTGTAATGCAATATGTGTTGTATTTAAGTGACTTAGATGTATTGATATTACTAATAACAATGTAGCATAATTATGTGGCAATGAATGGTATTGTGTGGAGTGTGTTGCATTCAGTAGAGTGTAATTATGTGGCGTGTAATTATGTGGCACTGAGTGGTATTTGGAGTGTATGTTGCATCAAGTGCAGTGTAATTATGTGGCGTTTAATTATGTGGCACTGAGTGGTATTTGGAGTGTATGTTGCATTGAGTGTAGTGTAATTATGTGGCCTGTAATTATGTGGCACTGAGTGGTATTTGGAGTGTATGTTGCATTGAGTGTAGTGTAATTATGTGGCGTGTAATTATGTGGCACTGAGTGGTATTTGGAGTGTATGTTGCATTGAGCGCAGTCTAATTATTTAGCATATAATTATGTGACACTGAGTGGTATTGTCTGGAGTGTATTTTGTATTCAGTAGAGTCTAAATATGTGGCATGTAATTATGTGGCACTGAGTGGTATTGTTTGGAGTGTATGTTGCATTGAGTGCAGTGTAGTTATGAAGCATAATTATGTGGCACTGAGTGGTATTGTGTGGAGTGTGTTGCATTCAGTAGAGTGTAATTATGTGGCGTGTAATTATGTGGCACTGAGTGGTATTTGGAGTTTATTTTGCATTGAGTGCAATGTAATTATGTGGCATGAAATTATGTGGCACTGAGTGGTATTTGGAGTGTATGTTGCATTGAGTGCAGTGTAATTATGTGGCACTGAGTGGTATTCGGAGTGTATGTTGCATTGAGTGCAATGTAGTTATGAAGCATAATTATGTGGAACTGAGTGGTATTGTGTGGAGTGTGTTGCATTCAGTAGAGTGTAATTATGTGGCGTGTAATTATGTGACAGTGGTATTTGGAGTGTATGTTGCGTTGAGTGCAGTGTAATTATGTGGCGTGTAATTATGTGGCACTGATTGGTATTTGGAGTGTATGTTGCATTGAGTGCAGTGTAGTTATGAAGCATAATTATGTAGCACTGAGTGGTATTGTGTGGAGTGTGTTGCATTCAGTAGAGTGTAATTATGTGGCGTGTAATTATGTGGCACTGAGTGGTATTTGGAGTGTATTTTGCATTGAGTGCAATGTAATTATGTGGCATGAAATTATGTGGCACTGAGTGGTATTTGGAGTGTATGTTGCATTGAGTGCAGTGTAATTATGTGGCACTGAGTGGTATTCGGAGTGTATGTTGCATTGAGTGCAATGTAGTTATGAAGCATAATTATGTGGACTGAGTGGTATTGTGTGGAGTGTGTTGCATTCATTAGAGTGTAATTATGTGGCGTGTAATTATGTGACAGTGGTATTTGGAGTGTATGTTGCGTTGAGTGCAGTGTAATTATGTGGCGTGTAATTATGTGGCACTGATTGGTATTTGGAGTGTATGTTGCATTGAGTGCAGTGTAATTATGTGGCTTGTAATGTGGCACAGAGTGGTATTTGGAGTGTACGTTGCATTAAAATTATGTGGCGTGTAATTATGTGGCACTGAGTGGTATTTGGAGTGTATGTTGCGTTGAGCGCAGTGTAATTATGTAGCATATAATTATGTGGAGTGTATGTTGTATTTAGTAGAGTGTAGTTGTGTGGCGTGCAATTATGTGGCACTGAGTGGTATTGTTTGGAGTGCATGTTGCATTGAGTGCAGTGTAATTATGTGGCTTGTAATGTGGCACAGAGTGGTATTTGGAGTGTACGTTGCATTGAAATTATGTGGCGTTTAATTATGTGGCACTGAGTGGTATTTGGAGTGTATGTTGCGTTGAGCGCAGTGTAATTATGTAGCATATAATTATGTGGAGTGTATGTTGTATTTAGTAGAGAGTAATTGTGTGGCATGCAATTATGTGGCACTGAGTGGTATTGTTTGGAGTGCATGTTGCATTGAGTGCAGTGTAATTATGTAGCATATAATTGTGGCACTGAGTGGTATTGTGTGGAGTGTGTGTTGCATTCATTGCATTGGTGTTTACAAACTCCTCTCACTGTGCAGCCAGAAAAAGTAAAGTAAAGTGAATTATGTGACAGTCTAGCAGGGGTACAGAGACTGTGAAAGGCTGTAGGCTGCTATTTTTTGTAACACACCACAAAATGTAAATACCTGTAAATGAACTGTACACATTCAGCAGTTATGACAGCAACTAAGAAGCACATGTTTTGTAAATCTGAAGTGTGATTAAAACAAAGATTTTAATAGGATCAAACCAAACAAATCAAGTTAACTTTTTTGGAGATGTTCAATAATAATTATTTACTGACACTCAATAGCCACATATTACCATTTGTATGAAATATAGTTTTATCAGTAAAACTGTATGTATGTAGATGACAGGGCGTTACCACACAATGCATTAATGAAGTTACAAATTGCCTTCCTCATGTCCATTAAAGCTTGGTAGGTCGTGAAAGTTTATCATGAAAAAAATTAGTCGTAGTTCTAAAAAGTTTGGGAAGCACCAGCCTTGTGTATTACTATGAATGGACAGGGCTTTCCGGTACTTCGCACCGGCAGTTCTAAAAAGCAGGTGCTGAGACGGGTCCCTATCAGGCTCTCCATTTATGCCTTCACCCTCAGGGTGAAAACAAAATATGAACTTTGGAGCAGTGCCTGCCACCCTGCACTGCCTGTGATGTGACTTCGAAGAGACTTGTTATAGTACTGTCAGTCTCATTATTTCAGAACTGAAGCATTTTCGATATTATCATGGTGTCATCATATATCACAGTACTACCGTATATAACTTGGCATCACCATATATCACCGTATATCAAGCAGTGCCACCGTATATCACGTGTCACCGTATACAACATATTGTCACCATATAGCACAGAGTATATAACTTGGTGTCACCTTATATCACTGTATACCACACAGTGGCACCGTGTATCACACAGTGTCACTGTATAAAACTTGGTATCACCATATATCACACAGCGCCACCGTATATCACTTCCCATGGTGCTACCGTATATCACATGGTGTCATCACTAAACTCTCGGCCATCTGGTGAAACCAGGGTGGGCTGCCAGCCCTGACACAGAGTAGGTGTTCCCGCCCGTGTAAGGAGGCGCCGCGCTGTGTTGTGATCCATTGCACGCTTTGCAGCCACTCCTAAGCGTGGCAGGTGCCCCGGGGGCGTGCGTCTGTGCTGAAGGAAGGGAAGGTGCGGCAGGCCACGAGCCCTCCACTCCCCTGCGTCGTCTCACGCACAGCACCACAAGATGGAAATGAGTACGAGTTCGGCAGGCCTGCTACCCATGCAACACTAGTGCTTTTGCACGATTCTACTGATGCAAATGTGGCTTTCCCACTAGTGAAATGACCATGCGAGAGCAAGTTAGAAATAATCATCGCCACAACATTAGGATATAATGATAGTAGTGATACTTTTTAAAAGCCCCTCGCCCCAAGATGTAGAAGGGCTTATTGGGAGGAGGGCGGCGGGCGGAAAGGGGTTGGAAACATTACCGATTGGGTTGTGGGACGGAACTGACAGCTATGTGTCTGACTTTACCCCAGCCCTGCAGGACTTTCAAGATTTCCCAATAAAGTACAGCCCAGCTACCTGTCCCCTGGCACTAAGCACAGTTTACTGCAGCATACATTAAACAACAACACAGCAAGCATCGATTTTCATTTTTCGAATCACTTTAAGCATAGTCAACAACATAAACAAACAGCAGTTACTTGGCACGTAAAAAACAACAACCTTACTTCCACTACACGTGCAGAGCTTTTCTCTTTGCTCAAGTAATAACGCTGTAACGCCCAAATGACACAAAGTACGAAAACTTGTCACAATCATAATTTGTGCCCTGTCTCATATGTTCTCTTTGCAGATAAATGAGCACACATTCAGAGCTTCGATGTTTAAGTTTTTGGCTTGAATTAAATAATAAACGTGTGTTCACCGTCAATCAAAGCCTCACTTTTTACTACGTAAAAAAACAAGCAAACTCACCGCCGCAGCCCGGCTTCAACAGGAAGCCAGGCAACCTTTGTTGGGACGGGGGCGGGGCCGGACACGCGACCGGAGCTTTCCAGGAGGCAGGCTGCAGTGGCTGGCGCATGGCTCCGGTGCAGAGAGAGGAGAGCCCTGCGTGCAGCCGGCGTCCGCCCGGGAAGCTGAGGAGCTGAGTGCCGGTGTCTCTGTGCCCGTTGACGTCGGAGTGAGCAGCCCGGAGCGGGACGAGTAGAAGTCCGGGTGAGTGGGGCTCCGTGCTTGCGTGTCTGTGTGTATGCAGGGGGGTGGGGGGCGGCAGCGTGTGTATGTGTGTGTGTGTGTGTGCGCGCGCCTGTGTATTGTGTGCGTGCATGCAGAGGGGTGGGGGCTGGCTGTGTCTGAGCAGGGGCTTTGCACCGCGCATGCGCAGCTATCAGACGCTCGCTCCCGAGGTGAAATCCGACCTCGTCAAAGCACGCGTCTGGTAGCTGTCCACTCTCCTAAATACGGGCAGCATAAGTTGTCGAGCTGATGCATTCATGCTTTGCATGAATGCCACATCAGCTCGACCTAAGAATATATACTATTCACACAGTACATTTGGTATAAGCATTGAGAAAATTGGCCTCAAGCATATTATTACACTGATAGAAGGGAAACAAAAACAATTTAGCACAAACATAAAGGCTTAGGGCAAAATGTACGAACATGTTATTTTGCAAGCCACGAATTATGCTCAATTGCAAGTTGCTATTTGCGACTCAGCAAAATGACAAGTACAACAGTGTTTGAGACACAGTTTGTGATTCTCATTGGGGTTGCAAATTGTATGCCTTATCAATATTTATAAAACCCTCGAAATTTGCGACCCCATTGAGAATGGCTGACCCTCCCACACATGGTGGCCTGCAGAGCTCAGAAGACCTCCATGTCTGTGACTGCTTTTAAACTAAGCATTTGTTTCCTTAAACAGAATGCATTTAAAACAATTTTTAAATGAAATATTTTCATTTCATTTTTTTTAAAATTCCCCTGCATTTGCAAAGGGGAAAGGGTAACCTGATAACCCCTTCCCTTTTGAGATTGCATTACCACCCTTTTGAAAAGTCCGGTAAATTGTGAGTATTTTACAACCGCAATTGCGGTCCCAAAAAATTTGTACATGGCTTTTGGGGTCACTGTTAGGACGGGAACGCCCCTCCCTAATAGCGAGTCGCTAGACACTATCTTGCAAGTCACAAATTATTTGCAACTCACAAAATAGTGTTAGTACATGGCCCACAGGATTTTTGCATGCACAAACGGGTCACTAACCCATTTGTGCATGCAAAAATGAGTTCTACATATGTCCTTTAGACTTTAAAAACAAAAAAAAGGATGGTTGCACAAAATGGCCACAAAATCAAACAGAAGCAAGCAGGCATGGAAACAACAAAAACACATGCAGGCCTCTGGCAAAAGTACACAAAATAGCTACCATGCTCATGGTCATAAAGCAAACAAGCGGCATGGTCACAACAAAGAAATGATGCAGGTCTAACACAAAAGCACACTGGCTGGCTACACAAAACAAACAGTGCTCAAATGGTCAAACGCCAAACAAGGAGGCATAGCCACAACAGAGAACTCTTGCAGGCCAGTGGCAAAAGCACCCTGGCTGGCTACACAAAATGGCTGCTAGCCACATGGTCAAACAGCAAGCAAGAGAGAAAGGCAACAACAAAGAACACATGCACGCCTATGTCAAAAACACACAGGCTGGCTACATAAAATGGCCACTCACCACATTATCAAAGAACACTCAAGGAGACATGTCCACAACAAAGAAAAAAGGCAGGCCTATTGGTGACAAAAGCAACCATGGCTGGCTACACAAAATGTCCATCAAGCACATGGCCAAACAGCAATCCAGGAGGCATGGCCATAACAAAGAACACATGCTGGCCTATGGCAAAAGCACACTGGCTGTTAAAAAAATAGTTCTCGGCCTCATGGTCAAACAACAAGCAGGTGGCATGGAAGACAAAGAACACTTGCAGGCTTTTGGGCATTGACAATACAAAAGGGCCCCTGACCACATGGAATGGAGAACAAACACAAATTGTAGCCCTTAGGAAAAACACTCACACACAGGCCAGATAAAGGAACCATTAGTAACACGGTAGATATCAGTTTTAATTCTGCACTGCCAAAATCAAAAAGTAGCTGGGCTATATCATTTTACAATAACACATATTCTCTAAAGGATTAAAATATATTTCCCCACCTATAAACTGTTTGCAGGAAAATATTAGGGAGATTTAACTGCTTCTCCAGGAGAGAATGGTCTCCAGTTTGCAGCCGCGGGAGCTTGTGCACAATCACGCTCATCTACGCCACAAAAGAAGCACTGGAATTCACCAGAATCCCCTAAACTTGCACCAGCGGCCGCAAAATCTGATAGGAGGACATTGCCTGCTAGAAAATCTAGTGAGCACTCGTGAGTTCAAGACAAGTCTTGTCACACTTGCCAGGCATGTGCAAAATGAGATTATGAGTGTTCCAATTGAAAACCATATCTCTGCTACGTTGCAGAGTGCAAAGTTTATCAGCATCTCCTCGTTCTCCTCAGAACGGCAACATATCAGAAAGCACATGGGTCGGCTGGAAATTCATGGTATTGTACAAGTCAATATCTGGGAAACCAATCAAAGAAATGGAATCCCAGACTTCATTCCACAATAGTAATCATCACTGAACATCAAATAGCTTGCATTTGAATGGACAGTAATGAGTGCGTGAATTAAAGGGACTGGTATTCCCTTTAGATAGCAGGACACATTTGCTGCTGAAGCATACCAAGCTTGGAGAATGATAACATGTTTACAAAAAAGTAAATGGCCAACAGAAGAGGTGCATTCATTTCCAGTGTGGAATGCCTCCCTGTCTGATCACTCACATCATTATGAAAATGGGTGTGACCACAACTGATAAATAAAGCTGCCTCCTAGGGTTTCACATCTATCTATCGCGAACGGTTTCATGCAAGCTGCGAACTAAAACATCAACATTAACATTCACAAAGTTATTACACCATGTATTAACTACACCATTGAGAGTGTCTCTGCTATTGTGACTTGGAGCTGCTCCTACGTCTCTATATGTAACATGGTTTAAGTGGCATCTTTCCGGGCCAAGAGCCATTATTTACATGTCAGCTTGAAAGGCAAGAATAAGGGAATAGAACTGAGGTAACACCGTAGTATGCAGCCACTTGTGAGGACCTGAAGTGTCCAACTAAACGATGTAATATATCTAAGCTGACTTTGCCCATAGTGTAATGAAGACATGTCACTTTGTATAATATCAATAATAGACAACACAATATTATTCAAGTTGTAAATGCAAAAAGACAACATACTGATTCTATTACCAACAACAGCAAGAAATGTATACAAAAACTTTAGATCAATTTGTCTTAAACGTGCTGCACCTTCAATTTTAATACATTTCCTAATTTTATTTTATGTGGCTTAAATAAATCACTTTGAACGTAGAGACTTAGGGGCACATTAGGATTGCGGGCGGACACCTAACGGAGAACGGGACCGGCCGCCATAAGGGCGGGGGTCCCGTAGATAGAATTAGGATGTGCCCACCACAGTGGCGGGCACATCCTACATGTTTATCATTGTGGCGGGCGGTGCACTCAGCACCGCTCGCCACAATGATAAACATTTCAGCACGCATTTGCATATGCAAAGCCGCAGGCACCGTGCGGTGCCTGCCGCTTTGCATATGCAAATGTGGGGGAGTACCATAGGTACCCCTCATGTGCACCCCCAACACTGGCATCATCTGGGGACCCAGCGGGGGGGCCCCGCAGCAATCACCGCCTGCCTTTCCGTGGCGGCATTGCCGCCGCGGAAAGGCCCCTGAATTTAGCCATCATAATATGGCTGGCGGTGTCCATTGGACACCGCCACCATATTGCTCTATCACTGCCACGGTCGCAGGGCGACCGCGGCGGTAAAGCGGCGGACGGTCTTTCCGTCCGCTGTGTCCCCTCCGCCATCCTAATATGGCAGGGGGGAATCAGGACATGCATGTCGGGCGGATTGCCTCCGCCAGGCCGGCGGTGGCCACCGCCAGCCAGGCGGAGGCAATCCGCCCGACATCCTAATGGGCCCCTAAGAATACAACAAGAAATCAGATTGCTCCATGTTTTCCGGCAGGAAGGAAAGAGGTTCTTTTACTGCAGACAGTGCGGAATGTTGGCACAGTTTCCCTACTAAACAGGTGGTGACTATCCCTGAATGTTGAGATTGGGAATAATGAGGGGTGGGTTCTGATTGCATTAAACCCCAATGTGAAATAGAAATGTAAAAAAACAAGGATGGCAGCCATTTGTGTCCACTGTCAACAATAATCACTCATTTGGACCTGAAAATGTTGAGTTAAATGTACATTTCTGCAACATAGTATTGAGCTGTTCTTTGATGTAAATTGTCAAATTGGGTGACAGAAGGGATGTTTGCTGAATTTATGTCTTTAATTTTAGCAAGTTCTAAACTTGAAGTCTGCTGAACAATGTAATTTAGAAAAATAATCAAGCAGGCTTGAAATAAGGTGTCTGTTCCCTGAACTTGCCAATGTTTGGTACCCCAAATTGATTTCATGTGCTTGGTATACTTCCAATAGTCAAAGACATTTATGGCCAATTGTGTAACAAACAAATCTGTATAAAATAACTGGGTTTGTGTCAGTATATATTTCTTTGCTGATATAGGGAAAAGTTTAATATAAATTGATTTTAGGTCAAATGAATCAAGTCCAGAACAATGTGTGAATGTATCCCCTTTTTTTGGGCTCCCTCGTGGGGGAGTTAAGCAATTTACACTGCATGTCATTAAAATGTGTGCATTAAACACTGGTAAATAATGATACCCATAATGATAGCAAGAGAACATTTCACCATAATTAGCAGACTTTAGATATAGTTTTTGTATTCCAGCTCTAAGAGAATGGAGTTTACAGTGTCAACATCCCAGTGATTGTCAGAACATAACATCACACAAGTCACCTTGAAAATTTGAAAAATCTACAGAATTTCTGAATGTTAGAAAATATTGCAGGGGACCTGTAATATTGTGTTAACTTTATCCTAAATATTATCTTTTAAAGTGCAATGTGTGTTCAGGTTTCTTTTTATCACCATGGAAATAGAATTGTCACGACCTGCAGTGAGTCAGTTTTCCTGGCTCTGACTGGCAGGTGGATGGGACTTTTCCTTACTCTGGAATAAACGTATTTTTGCATCATCTCCATCTTTTATGAATGATTATTCCTAATTTTACAGGACTTATTCCAAACAATTCCATTAGTCACTGGAACATCAGAAATGTTCACAAGGAACAGGTCATGGTAAAGTCTATGGGATTATGAGGGAGGCGTTAACACCTCATTTTGTGGCAGAGCATTCTGGAATTATTGGCTATTCATTAGCAAGGTCATCAGTGATGCCACTGTCCGTATCATTAGTGATGTAATATGTCTACTTGGTTATAATAAAGACATCTGGAACCAGCAGAGTGCTCCAATTTCCCTGGTGGATGTTTGTTGAAAAATAATTTTACGTGATGGCCACTTCTCATGAAGGAGACATCCATCCTGCAAAGTGTTCAACAGGAATTAAGTGACTTTTGTGGAACGATTACTTTAAGGACTGTTGGAAACGCTGCCAACTAAATGAAATGCATGCCTGTCAACACAAGGTTGAAACATTACTAAATGTTTAGTGTTATTTATTAAAACTGATGCTCAAAGGTACATGCTCTATCATGTTATAAAAGCAGCTGGATGAGGGATGCAGATCGATATTGCTTGAGCCTGCAAATGTTGAAGTGGCTAACGAACTGTAATCGCACAATATGACAGCGTGTCAAAGAGTCATTCCATATAGGAGATCCATTAAGGTTTAAACATAATTAAAAAATTCAAAGGGGCATGCGTAATTTCATTAATAAAAATAACAAATATAAAATTCAACACAGCGTGAGGGCAGATGTTAATGTTACAAACTTAAATAAAGTCACACCACGTATTCTTACTAGGAGACATCAACCAATGGGAATGAGAACAGATTCAATTAAAAAGGTTCAAAACTGATCCCAAACTTGTTATCCAGTATTGAGAAATGCAACTAATGGCCCGCTATGGTCAGCTCCTGTCATAAAAGTTTTAGGGTGATTAGACATGCGGGGGCCGAGAACAAAGGGAGTCCCAAAATGCGTTTTCCGCCTGTATATTGTTATGCTATGTTAGGTTATCTGGCGTTTTATTGAGCGCTCAGCTACTCAAGCAGAGTGTCCCGGCGCTGACAGACCTAACACAGCATAACTCCGGCGGCGGAGGGGAATTAGGGACAGAACAGCCACGTTTTTAGCTCTTTCCTGAAAGATGCTAAGTCCTCACTCTTTCTCAGAGCAAGTGGCAGAGCATTCCAACCCTGCGGCGCCAGATATTTAAAGGGCCGGCCCCCGGTCCGCTCAAGCCTAATTGCTGGGACTGTGGCCAGTGACAGGGCAAACGATTGTAAGGCTCTGGATGGATGGTGAAAGCCAACTCTCTTCCGCAAATAAATGGCCCCAATGCTATGATGGGCTTTAAACGTAGTGGTGAGGGCCTTGAACCTAATGCGTTTCCGGATTGGCAGCCAGTGAAGGGACTTCAAAAGAGCGGTGGCATGAGACCTGTGACCAAGGCCGAAAATTGCACGTGCCGCCGAGTTCTGCACTAACTGTAGGCGAGACAAAAGGTAGAGCACATTTGCGTAATCCAACCTCGATCCAACCAGGGCTTGCACCGTTGTTTTCCTGTGGGCAATGGAAAGGAGAGGGAGGAATTTCCTTAACATTTTTAATATCTCGAAACACTGCCTGACCAAACCAAGAATCTGTGGTTTCAGTGAAAGACAGTTGTCCAACTTGATTCCAAGATTCTTAGCTACCGTGGAGTCAGTGGCAGGAGGATACATCCCTGCGGGCCCCCAGGCCTTCCAACCGGGGTCAGGGGGGCACCCAAAGAAGAGGAGCTCAGACTTGTCGGAGTTGCATTTCAGCTGATTAAGTTGAAACCCGGCAAATACAGCTCCCAAGCAGTTCTTAATGCTCTCGCCATCAAAGTCCGCGTTTCTACCACATGTGAAGAGAAGCTGGGTGTCATCGGCGTACAAGACAATCTGGGAGCCGAAAGACTCTGCCAGTGCCGCGAGGGGGGACATATAGATATTAAAGAGAGTGGGGCTCAAAATCGACCCCTGAGGTACTCCCACCTCCAAAGGCAGCACTGCAGCAGAGTACGGGGGCCCAGACTGTCTGTTGTCGGTTGGATAGAAACGACTCAAACCACCGATCTCCAGGAGTCTTGAAAGGAGGCGGTCATGGGGAATGGTGTTGAACACCGGCGAAAGATCTAGTAATACTAACAGAGCTTTCCCTCCGTAGTTTAGAACTTCCTTGATGGCCTCTGACACCTCCAACAGTGCAGATTCAGTGCTCAGGTTAGCCCTGAAACTGGACTGGGTGTAGTGCAAGATCTCATGAGACTCAACAAAGTCGGTCAAGAGAGAGTGCACGTGTTTTTCAGCCACCTTGGCTATGCCTGGAAGCAACGATATCGGCCGATAATTGGCATGGATACTGGGGTCCAGGGACGGCTTTTTTAGGAGGGGGAGAACCATTGCCTGTTTCCAAGCCAGCAGCACGCTACCCGTTTCCAATGACCGATTTAAAATCGGATTGACAATCAGGTTAACAACGTGTGCCATTTTGGCTAGAAACTTAGCGGGGCATGGATCAAGTGGGGAGCCAGATCTCATTTTAGACAGCACTTCCAGAGAGGTTTGAAGCTCAATGGGGGGAAAAGTCATGAGAGCGGGCTGTCCAATGGCCGCTACAGGAATACAGGTTCCTGGGTTAAGCATACCCCTTACCGCGCTAGCTGGAAAAGTTTTCTGGATGCTAGTGATCTTATTCGCAAAGAAGCTTGCCAGTTGGGACACCAAAGGTTCAGAAAAGGAGCACTTAGGCGTCATGGCAGCCGGAGAGGGAAATTCCTTCACCACCAGGAAGATTTCTTTGCTGGTGTTAGTGGCCTCCACAATTCTTCTTGCAAAGTAGGTTTTTTTCCCCCCAGTAGATTTCCCTATGGTAGGCCTTGATACAGTGCTTATATACCTCCTTCAGAGGTTCCAGATAACTTACTATCCATGCTCTTTCAGCTTTTCTACATAGCCTACGGCTGGAATTAAGCACTGGGGTGAACCATGGAGCAGATGCGCGGGACGAGATCTTAAAAGACCGCTCAGGTGGGGCCAGCTCCTTCAAACAGCGCGCAAGCCACATTTGAAAGAGATTGATATCTGCCTCTATATCACCCGACAGCATACAGGGGCGATTCAACAGATATTGTTCGATCATGTCCAGAGACACTCTATGGAAAGCACAGGGTATCTGAGATGCACACCCTTTATCCCTAATGGTGGAGCCCGATTTGTGCAGAATATCAAAGGTCACCAGCATATGGTCAGACCAAAGTACTGGAAGGGGGAAGAGACTCTAATAGGGGTGTTAGCGAAAATTTGGTCCAGCGTGTGTCCCTTGCTGTGCGTGGGAGACGCCAGATAGGGTAATAAGCCCAAAGGCTTAGTAGAGTCTAAAAGCTTGATCGTGTCTATTGAATATTCACTTCATCAAAATGGATATTGAAATCACCAAGGAGTGTGCAGTGTTTAAACTGCACACACAATGATCACAGTAGTCCCTCGTGGAAAGATCCCATTGAGCCCGGGGGTCTATTGGAACAGGCTACAACTCGGACTTCTGAATCGAATTACACAAAATTTGGCAAAAAGGTAGCTCTTGGTTCAGAAAGCGACCTTTTTTTAAATGGTGTAAATTAATTTGGTAGTTCCTGAAAAATTTAAGAAAAAGAAAACTTTGGATATCTGAGCACCAGGGAGTTGTGACTCCTCCCAAGCACAATTTGACTTCTGATTGGCTGCCAACACTCTAATCCAAAGTGTTGGCAGCCATCCTGTGACTCTGTAACAGACTGTTGTGATGCAGTGCTGTGCAGTCAGCGCGAGTGGCAGGCCCAGAAGATGTAGGATGCTCCCTGTACTGAGATTCAAATGGCAGATGAACATAGAGGATTTGGATAGTCCCACTCCTAGGGTCTCTTTTGAATATATGCTGTGCCCCCGCCCTATCTGGTCTCCTCTCATTTCCTTTCTTGCAAGGGATACCCAGCTGGCAGGTGCCCTGCGACCCCTTCTTACCACTGATGCCCATGCCTTCCCTACTGTAGCCCGCTGTCCATCAGTACACTCTGCCGAATGGACAGGTATTTTTCCTTGGACCGCTGTCCGCTTTGGCTCCCATGGGGCGTCCCTCTGATGGGGACCGTATCAGCCGGAGATCAGAGATGCGAGCTTGCGCCTTCTTCATTATTTATGATGTCTGCTGTGAATACTCACTGCATGGAGAGAAGTATGCCCAGAATCCCGGGGGCTGGACCCAAAAGGTTTTACAGCCATCCTATGTGCCCAGCGCAAACCCACCTTTTAGTTTTTACGGGGGGTTCATGATCACGAAACAAAATTTCAGACATCTTGTCCCCTTATGTTTTTCTATTAATTCACCAACTGGTCCAGCTGCCTGTATCATACCTTGCAGGTTATTAAAACCCCATGAACACAGAGGGAGTTGACACGTATTTCACCTCATGGAAATGAACAGCGTAGATGTACCATACACAGAAATACAATCTTGGAAAACTAACGAGAATGTCACCACAGTAAATGCTTGATGATTGGCATGGTGTAGAGAAATTGTATTATTTGCCTGCTTGAGAGAAAAAATAGAATAGCTATGTGTGTCCTAATGCAGATCATTTAGGAATAAAAACAGACCAAATATATCTGCCCTTTTCTAAGTGGTTTGGGGTAATTAAGCTTTGTTGTAAATTGTAGTTTGCAGTTAGTGATTATTGCACTCAAAAGAGGCATCCGTTTTCTGGAGGGAGCATTTCGGCTGCTAGACAAAAACCTCTCAAAAGTATGAAATAATCATGAGGCATGTTTGATCATTCAATAGGGCGATACCAAAGGGGATTATGGACGGAGCGCTTGAGCAAATCAAACGCTCACCCCAGTCAACTGATCTGGGTTTAATCCATCACCATTCTTTAGCTCACTCAGCCACCCCAGTTCAGACATGGCCATATGCAAATCAGCCTGACCCTGTGCCTCATGGGAACAGTCCAGCCCGAACTGCCAAGCCATGTCTTCCCTGGACCGGAAACAAGCATCATAGGACTGGTTTCGGGTTCATAACCCTCATCAGCCAGGCTATCTTGAACCCAGTGGCAAAGTGAGAAAGGGACCCACGTCTGGGCATACGCTGCCAACTTAGGGCAAACAAAGCATACCAAAGGGGATGATGGACGAAGCACTTGAGGAAATCAAACACTCGCCCCGAGTCAACTGATCTGGGTTTAATCCATCATCTTTCTTTAGCTCAATCCACCACTCCAATTTAGTCATGGCCATATGCAAATCAGCCTTGACCCTGTGCCTCATGGCAACAGTCCGGCCCGAACTACCAAGCTATGTCTTCCCTGGACTGGAAACAAGCATCCTGGGACCAGTTTCGGGTTCATACCCTGGCCTGGCAGTTCGGGCTGGACTGTTCCCATTGGGCGCATGGTCAAGCCTGATTTGCATATGGATGGGTCCAAACTGGAATTGCATGGTGAGCAAATAAATGATGGATTAAGGCCCAGATCTCTGTAGTGGGGTTCTGCATTCTGTCCTTCAAGAGTTATTTTTGCATTGATCATACAATAAGCACTTCTGGATTTATTTATTTATCCATTCTATTATTAGATATGACTCTGTACCCCTCTGTATATCTCACAGATATATAGGTATGTGTGGTGTCGTACCAGGCACTTGCCGCTAGAGGTACTTTATATCAGCCAGTCATATATCTCCGATATTTAGAAACATACAGCATCACAGTGCTTGTCCTTGTAGTCGTCCACGGAGCCGCGCAGTGGATCTTTCCTATCTGTTTACCAAGTGATTTGGTGCTCAGTTAGGGGCTGAGAGGTGGCAGGGCGAGGGGGTGTTGGGCAGGATATTAAAAGGCAATGCCTGAAAAATGTCCACCTATCACAATAAATAAAACAACAGTTTGCACATCTAACAATTCTAAAATTGGTTTATAAGTTTCTTGGCTATTCCGTATTTTTCAAAAAATTATTTGCTTGTATACTCACTGGAAGAGCGCTGATTATCCATGCAGTTACTTTATTATGGTTGTTTATTTCCGGGGCTTGAAACCAGAACATATTGCCTTGAACCTTGGCTCCTCCATTTGCCCATTTGTTTGAGTGATACTGAGTGAGTTCTTTTTCTCCCAGTGCTGTGGTTCTAATACCAGTAAATTCAAAAGCACATAAACATGATTTAATTGCCACGCAGCACTGTTTTGCCTGGTGTGCCCTTATTCTAGGAACTATTTAATACATTTGCTTCCCTTTGCAGAAACTTGGTACCGGGCATGAATTCATTGAATTTGGATCGTAGCTAGTAATAGGTTTCTTTTTTCAAAGTCCTGACTTACTTTTTAACATACTTGTAGTTATCCTGTGAGACCCAACTTCAACTGCTGGTTCTTGATGATCACGGAGAGTCGATGGACAGATGGAGGATTCACAAAGCACAGGGGAGATGCATTGCATAGAATATTGTTGCAGAGAAGAGCAGGTTTATCGAGAAATCCCTCAGTCGTTTTGTTCATTACTCAAACCTGGTTTGACAGTCCCCCCTACGAAACTCAGAAACCCCTTCTCAATTTACATACAGATTACTACCTCAGGATGTCCAAGTGAGATGTCCCACCTGACTAACCGCTGAATTTGCCCCATGAGACCTGCGATTGTGTTCGTTAGCAGTGATTTTGAAGTGTATAAATATATGTGTGTGTGTGTAGATAGATAGATAGATAGATAGATAGATAGATAGATAGATAGATAGATAGATAGATAGATAGATAGATAGATAGATAGATAGATAGATAGATAGATAGATAGGTAGGTAGGTAGATAGATAGATAGATAGATAGATAGATAGATAGATAGATAGATAGATAGATAGATAGATAGATAGATAGATAGATAGATAGATAGATAGATAGATAGATAGATAGATAGATAGATAGATAGATAGATAGATAGATATATGAAAAAAGTAGATTCCTGCATGAAGAACCGGAGAGACACAGCGGGGAATTCAGGAAAGGATTTTATTCAGCAGAGTGTGGCATGACGCGTTTCGACAATAATGTCTTTTTCAAATGCCTGTTACACCTTCAAATCTGCCCATTCGTTTTTAAGTAGAAAACGGCGTCTTGCCATTGGTGGCCATCCAGGTGGGTCAGGTTGATTGGAGGAAATGCGTCGTAGCTGCGTCGGCAAACTACAACTCCCAGCATTCAACAGTCATGGAAAGCCAGGTAAGTTTAGTCCCCCTGAATCCACTGTTATCTCGTGGAGTGCTGGATGAATGTGGACGCTTGTAAAACGAAGAGACTGTGCTATTGCTGAAGTCTTCTCCTCTCCCGATTCCCCAAACGTCTTGACCGCTGGTAACTCCTGCAACGCTGTTCCTGAAGCCAAGAATACCGTGATCCTGACTTCTCCGTGAGGTCACGGACTGCTGGGCTGCAGCGGGAGCCTTGCTGATTAGGAGAGCGGCGAGCCGGAGTTCTTCCAATACCTTGGATAATTAGAGAGAGTGCCGTAGCTGCCCTTGTGCCTCCGGCCACTTCAGAAGAAGGGTCTGCTCAAGCGCGCCCAGGGGCTGACGCGCAATTTGAATATATATATAGATAGAGTATTGCCAATGTAAATAAATGTGATCCATAACCCCAAGTTATTTGGAAAGATTTTACAAATAAAGGCACATTGAAACATTTGTTACTACAGCGAAAATGTCAAATTCCAGTTTGTTATCACAATTTAACAACACTGACTTGAGTAAAACAATATAACAACACTGTCTTGAGAAAAGCAGATTGTACTGCCTCATTGCACATAACACTTTCTGTACAAAAGGAAATGTCCTTCCCCTAGTCAGGAAGCTTTCTCAATGTGGATTTTCCTTTCTTTAGAAATATAATCCCTTCAACTTTCTTTTTGTTTAAATATATTTTGTTAAAAAATATAGATGAATCAATGCCATGATATAAACCATACATGCAGAAGTAGCGTACACTATGCTATATAAATAAATATTGTTCGAGGATGGCAGGCACATTATGAGTATATCAAGGCCCCTCCCCACAACACTCAAAAGCGGCAATAAATAATCTTTTACACTCTTTATTTTTGTGTATAGATACATATAAACATACATATAAGTTAAACTATGAACTCAATGATATAATTAAAAAGATGGAACCACTGAGGAGCACATCTGGAACTAGTCAGAGGTATGAGCAGGGACACTGGTGCTATACGACTGTATGGCTGCACCGTCTTTTGCACAATTACACATTTACCGCATTTACCACATAATCCATCATCTGTTGCATAATCTGCAGATTTGAACAGAAAAAACATTGTTTCTAGCTCAAACGCTACTAAAAATTCTTACAGTGTGGCAGAAGGCCCTGTGCAAACCTACAATGGTCACATGTTACTTATTGCTAAATGTGGGTATTAAATTGGTACTAATGGTGTGTAAGCCCCTCTTGCTTCTTTCTACGCTTCTCTTGCCTCTTTCTGTATTTCTGTTGCTTCTTTCTGTAACCTTAATGTCTCTTTCACACCATTCGTCCTTCTTACTGCACCTCTCTTTCCTCTTTCTACACCTCTCTTGTTTCTTTCTGTATCCCTCTTGCCTCCTTCTCCCCCCTACCACATCTCTGTTGCTTCTTTATGCACTTCTCTTACTTGTTTCTGCACCTCTCTTGTGTCTTTCTGCATGCCTGTTAAATCTTTCTGTACCTCTGTTGGTTCTTTCTGTACTTCTCTTGCTTGTTTTGCAAATTTTTTGCTTCTTTTAGCACGTGTGTTGCTTCTTTCTGCACTTCTCTTCCTTCTTTTTGTACCCCTCCTGCCTCGTTCTGTACCTCTTTTGCCTCTTTGTGCACCTCTCCTACCTTTTTTTTGACCGCTCTTTCCTGTTTGTACCCTGTTGGTTCTTTCTACACTGCTCTTGCTTCTTTCTGCACCTCACGTGGCTCTTTTTGCACTTTGCTTGCTTATTTCTACACCTCTGTTGCTTCTTTCAGCAATTCTTTTACCTCTTTCTGCAATTCTCTTCCTCCTTTTTGCACTCCTTTTGCCTATTTCTGCACCTCTGTTGCTTCTTTCTGTACTTCTCTTCCTTCTTTCTGTACACCCCACCTCTTTTTGCACTTCTCCTGCCTCTTTCTGTACCTCACTTGTGTCTTTCTTCACCTGTGTAGCCTCTTTCTGCACCTCATTTGCTTCTGTCTGCACCCTTGCCTCTTTCTGCACTTCTCTTGCACTTCTCTTGCCTCTTTCTACACATCTCTTCCCTCTTTCTGTACCAGTCTTTCCTCTTTTTGTACCTTTGTTGCTTCTTTCTGTACTTCTCTTGCATCTTTCGGCACCCTTCAAGCCTATTTCAGCACCTTTGTTACCTCTTTCTGTACCTCTCTTGCGTCTTTCTGCACCTCTGTTGCCTCTATATGCACCTCACTTGTTTCTTTCTGTACCGCTCCTACCTCTTTCTGCACCTCTCTTGCCTCTTTCTGCACCTCTGTTGCGTGTTTCTGTACTTATCTTGCCTCTTTCTGCACCACTCTTCCCTCTTTCTGCACCACTCTTGCCTCTTTGTGTACCTCTGTTTCTCTCTTGCTTCTTTGTGTACCTCTCCTAACTCTTTCTGTACCCTCTTGCCTCTTTTTACACCTTGGCTGGGTCTTTCTGCACTGCTCTTGCTTCTTTCTGCACCTCACTTGCCTCTTTTTGCACTTCTCTTGGTTCTTTCTAAACCTCAATTACTTCTTTAAGCAATTCTCTTGCCTCTTTCTGCACTTCTCTTGCTTGCTTTTGCAAATCTCTTGTGGCTTCCTGCACCTCAGTTGCCTCTTTCGGCACCTCTGTTGTTTCTTTCGGCACCCCTGCTGTCTCTTTCTGTACCCCTCTTCCCGCTTTGTGCAACTCTCTTGCCTCTTTCCACACCTCTCTTTCTTCTGTAATCACCACTCTTGTATTTTTCCACACCTCTGTTGCTTCTTTTTGCACTTCTCTTGTTTCTTTCTACACTGCTCTTGCCTCTTTATCCATCCCTACTTGACTTTTAGGGCACTTCTTTTGCTTCTTTCTGTACTTCTATTGCCTCTTTCTGCAACCCTCTTGCCTCTTTCTGCACCCCTGTTCCCTATTTCTTCACTTTTTCTGCCTGTTTCTGCACGTCTGTACACTTAATTTCCTTCTTTCTGTACCCCTCCTGCCTCTTTCTGTACCTCTGTTGCTTTTTTCTGTACTTCTCTTGCTTTTTATGCATCGTTTGTGTCTCTTTCAGCACCTCTGTTGCTTCTTTCTGCACTTCTTTCTTTCTGTACCCCTCCTGCCTCTTTTTGTACCTCCCTTGCCTTTCTGTGCTCCTTTCTTGCCTCCTGCAATTCACTTACTTCTTTCTGTACCTACCTTGCCTTTTTCGGCACCTCTGTTGCGTCTTTCTGCACTTCTCTTGTCTCTTTCTGCACCTCTGCATTAGAGGTAGTTTTAATCCCTCTTCCCTATTATATATTAGGGCTTTACACTGGAGGTTATGCCAATCACAGGGATACCCCAACCCATAGTGTACCCTAGTATATGCAGGTGTTTTCACTGTATTCCATGTGTCTTTCAGCATAGAACTGGCTCCGGGCCTGGTTAGCCAAAGTCAGTTACCACCAATGAACAAAAAGTTGGAGCGCAAGGGATGACTTTGCAACAAGGCCTTTTTCCGCACCACTGTTGGTTCTTTCTGCATTTCTCTTGCTTCTTTCTGCACCTTTCTTTGTCTTTCTGGACTTATGTTGCCTCTTTCTGCATTTCTCTTGCTTCTTTCTGCACCTTTCTTCCTCTTTCTGCACATGTCCTAACTATGTAGTCAAAGTTAGAAATTAGCTTTTAAAAAACCTTAAAAATTTACTGAAAAAATCATAGGTTTTAGGGACGTTAAAATTAGAAATTAGCATTTAAAAAACCCTAGAAATCCACTGGGAAAAACACAGGTTTCTGGGATGCTCTAGTTAGTTGGACATTTCACTCTTACAAAACCAGAGACATTTTGCTGTTATAGTTAGTTGAGCTAACTATAACTTGCTCCCCCTGAAATGCACTGCTGATGTCATCAGATATTACATCATTCATGATTGTAACAGCCTGAAGTTCCCGGGATCGAGGAAAAACAAGAGCAGCAACCTTGGAATAGTGAATGTAGTATTTATTAAAGTATTAAGAAATAAATGGAGTAAACCGAATGGTAAAGCATACGGTACACAACATAAATAAATAGTCAACAATACCCTCGTGCAGCACTAGAATGTCTTACCATCCTCCGCATGAACACCGGTCCCGGTGTTCTCCAACGGAGGGCACCATGCTAAGAAACGGCGGACAATGCCGTTCGAATGCTGCGCAGGGTGTATAATCAGGTAAGTAGCCTTGAGTCCAATATGGGCGCTCTATCGCTGAGGCAAAGAACTTGGGAAAGCCTAGCTGGACTCTCAACAAAGCCATTTGAAGTCAGAGCCAGGGAGCAGCCACTCAACCTTCTCTGTTCATTGGAGACACCACAGGAAAGTAGTCTGGTGTGACGCTACGCTCCACCATGTTCACCGCAGCTGAGACGCGGCAAACACCTCCGAGGTGTACGTCTCAGCTATAACAAATTGGGCAGAGAGCAGCTGCTCGATCTTGCCACCTGGTGTGAGAGCAATCCTCTAGATCTGTTGCTGAGATGCAGAAACACCTCTGTGGTGTGCGCCTCAGCCCGCTATGAAAAAGGTCATGAAATGAGGGTAGAGAGCAGCCGCTCAATTCTTACCTCCGTTGACCTTCGCTCCGATCTTCGTCTTCCCTACGGGGTTCCTCAGTACCAGTTTCTGCGGCTGAAGACGATGTCGGCAAGGTTCAGAATATCCAACGCTGCGTCCTCGCTGCGATACGTTTTTATGGCATTTTCCTGTTCGCGTTCCTCCCGTGAGTCCCGCTAGGCATGCTGGTACTCGTAGTCCAGCGCCGATCGTCCTTGTGCAGGATCGCGCTCATCTTGACCAGCAGATAGCGGATGGCAGGGGTGAGGAAATCCATGACAATGACATGGTCAGCGTTAGAAATGGGGTCCCTGGTTGGCGAAGGCTTGTGCCAAAGCCAGGCAGAGACCACCACTCTAATCAGGCAAGGGAGTTACATGCCAAAGATAACCCCTGCTTACCCCCCTTGGTAGCTTGGCACGAGCAGTCAGGCTTATCCCGGAGGCCATGAGTGAAGCGTTTGCGCATCACACACATAGCAGCAACCCAGTAGGCACACTACAAAAGAAACTCCACACAAGGGTATATCAAAAATAGCCTTTGTATTATCATAAACACATGAGAGTAGTATTCATGCAATATGCACTGTGCCCCTTGGCACTAGGCACTATTTACAGGGGATTATTTACAACTGGCCGGCCAATCATGCCACCGTCAGAACCTTCAGAAATGCACAAGTAACACATACATAATGCACCACCAATGACTACTAGCATAATACTGTACGGAGAAATAGATCTTGTAAAATAAAACATAGGTCACCTAAATCCTATCAGGCATGAATCTCATTGGCAAACCACCTTAGGCATACATCCCATTAGCGGATAAATATCAACAGCATAATCACCACCATGAACCACAATAGGGGATCAATTACAAGATGCGATGGGCATCGCAAGCATAACTTCATTATGTACTTCATTATGTAAACCTGGCATGAGGACCTAGGCCTCGCACGCAGAAAACACATTATCAGGAGACCCCCAACATAAAAGGTCATAACATGAAATGAGGCAATAACTACTTTAGCGTTATACCCCCTCCTAAGAAAAACATGCATTAGCTAATAAGTCTCAGCATCATAATCAATAAAATAAAACACTATTAGGAAATAATCCCATTAGCACAAACCACAGTAGAAAACAACTCAGACATGAACACAGTCTGAGTTGACCTGACTCTGGTCGGTGACGGTCGCTCTACCCGCCGCGCAGCTCTCCTGAAGTGTGCCCAGTCTCCCTGCCTGCCGTTTCTGCCCGCTTTCATTGCTTGTTGCTTCTCTTGTTCCCGTTCTTGCCTGGTCTCTCTGCCTGCCGTTTCTGCCGCCATCTTCTCACCCTCCCCGCTCCCTGCCGCTGCTCCCCTGCGGCCCCGCCCCCCCTTTTGCCTTCTCTATCTGATCCCCTCCCCGCACTACCCCGCTCTCGCCTCCCAGCTGCTCCTCCCTCCCTCAGGACTCTTAAGGACTGGTAGCGCGACGGGGATCTGTGACCTGACCTGACTCTGGTCGGTGACAGTCGCTCCACCTGCAGCGCAGCTCTCCTGAAGTGTGCCCGGTCTCCCTGCCTGCCGTTTCTGCCCGCTTTCATTGCTTGTTGCTTCTATTGTTCCCGTTCTTGACCGGTCTCCCTGCCTGCCATTTCTGCTGCCATCTTCTCGCCCTCCCCGCTCCCTGCCGCTGCTCCCCTTGCAGCTCTGCCCCCCCTTTTGCCTTCTCTACCTGTTCCCCTCCCTGCGCCTCCCTGCGCCACCCCGCTCCCGCCTCCCAGATGCTCCTCCATCCAACAAGGCCATTTATGGCGGATTCCATGCGTACGCGCAGCGGGCACGCCAATGGTGCGCCAATGGCAAGCCCGTCTACTCCCGTCCATGCCTGGACCGTGCCCAGTGCCAGACCCCCTGGCCCCCGCAGCTGCCACTCCACCCGCCGGAAGTACGACTCCGCCACCGTCAGCGCGCTCAACAACGGCCGCCTCCCCGGCTGCCACCGAGCCACCCTAGGACACATCCACGGACCCTTCACCTGCCAATCCTGCAAGTTCTCCTGCATCCGGACATGCAACTCACCCGCACCCGCCAAGCCGAGCACCAACAGCAACCACCTGAAGAGCGTCCTGATCAACACCCGCTCCGTCCACAGACACGCCGTGGAACTATGGAAACTGCTCGACACCACTTCTCCGGATGTCGCCTTTCTCACGGAGACCTGGATGAATGCCTCCTCAGCACCCGACATCGCCATAGCCATCCCGGACAGAAACAAGATCATCCGGAGGGACCGCGTCAACAAGACTGGAGAAGGCATCACCATCGTCCACAAGAACACCATCCGCATCACGACCAACTCCGACAAAACCCTCACAGCCGGCGAACATCTCCACCTACAGATACACACCGACCCCAAGACCACACTCAGAGGCACCCTCATCTACAGACCCCCAGGACCCCGCACACAATTCAGCGAAGACATTGCAGACTTCATCAGCCCACACGCCCTCCCCTCCGCTGACAACATCCTCCTAGGGGACCTCAACTTCCACCTGGAGAACAACAACGACAACAAAACCACCACCCTGCTGGACAACCTCGCCAACCTCGGACTCAAGCAACTGGTGATCACCCCCACCCACTATGCCGGACACACGCTTGACCCAATCTTCTCCTCCAGCAAACACATCTCCTATAGCCACTCCACCGGACTCCACTGGACAGACCACAACTGCCTCCACTACAGCTTCAGAAAGACCACGACTCACCACCTCCAGCACCAGGTTCCCCGCAGGAACTGGAACAAGATCACCACCGACCAGCTCACCACATCACTGAACCAGAACCCTCCTGCCAGATCAACGGACCCAAACCAAGCAGCCCTCAACCTCGCACAGTAGATCACCAACTGCGCCGACGACCTCGCACCCCTGAAAGCCCATCCCAACAGGCCCGGAAGCAAGAAAGCCCTGTGGTTCAACAACGACCTCAAGAACTCCAAGAACAACTGCCGTACCCTCGAGAAAGCCTGGCGAAAGAACCCAAGCACAGACAACATGACCGCCCTCAAGCACGCCACCCGCAAACAATACCAGCTTATCCACACCACCAAGAAGTCAGCATTCAAGGAACGACTAGAAAACAACGCACACAACAGCAAGGAGCTCTTCAGCATCATCAAAGAGCTCTCCAACCCCAGCACCGGAAACAACGACATCACTCCCTCACAAGACCTCTGCGACTCACTCGCCACGTTCTTCCACAACAATTTCGCAGACATACACAACAGCTTCAGCGATCAGTCCACGCACCCAACCACAGAACCAACGCCCCCCACCACCACCCTCTGCGCCTGGACCCCAGTCAACACTGAAGACACCATCCACACGATGAACACCATCCACTCCGGTTCGCCGACCGACCCATGCCGCCACCACGTCTTCAACAAGGCCGACTGCGTCATCGCACCCCAACTCCGGGACATCATCAACTGCTCCTTCAACACCGCCACCTTCCCGGAGAGCTGGAAGC
Organism: Lissotriton vulgaris; assembly: GCF_964263255.1. Taxonomy (NCBI): domain Eukaryota; kingdom Metazoa; phylum Chordata; class Amphibia; order Caudata; family Salamandridae; genus Lissotriton; species Lissotriton vulgaris. The sequence goes on along the minus strand of NW_028255752.1, from coordinate 74,418 downwards.
ATGCCGAACTCAGTGCCCTCCTGAAGAAACCATCAGCAGACCCCACCAACCTCAAGAACTACCGCCCCATCTCGCTCCTCCCGTTTCCTGCCAAAGTCATCAAGAAGACCGTCAACAGACAGCTTGCCGCCTTCCTTGAGATGAATGGATCCCTCGACCACTCACAGTCCGGATTTTGAGCCAACCACAGCACCGAAACCGCCCTCATCGCAGCCACTGATGACATCCGAACCCTGCTTGACAACGAGGAAACAGCGGCCCTCATCCTCCTGGACCTCACCGCAGCGTTTGATACTGTCTGCCACCGCACCCTAGTTCAACGCCTTAGCAACGTTGGAATCCAAGAGAAGGCGCTGCAGTGGATCATCTCGTTCCTCGCCGGAAGAACCCAGAGAGTCCGCCTCCCCAGTTCAGATCCAAAGCCACCAAAGTCATCTGCGGCGTACCACAAGGATCATCACTCAGCCCCACCCTCTTCAACGTCTACATGAGCCCCCTCAAGCCATCGCACGCCAACACAACCTCAACATCATCTCCTATGCCGACGACACCCAGCTGATCCTCTCCCTCACCAATGACCGCGCTGCCGCCAGAACTAACCTGCACAAAGGGATGAAAGAAGTAGCCGAGTGGATGAAGAACAGCCTCTTGAAACTGAACTCAGACAAGACGGAAGTCCTCATCCTTGGATCATCACTGTGAGAAGTTGGCCTGGTATATAATGCTCACTAATTCTTAGTGATCACTTTGTACCATGCCAAGCAACCCTTATGATGATGGTTGTAATTCAACCTTGTAGACCAGTTATCCTAGTGGTAACGTGGACAAAGCAGTCTTAGGCTAAACTCTGAAAGGCATGTGAAGCCAGCTGTATTACCATACACAACCCCCTTGAATACCAAATGAAAGGGACACCACACAGATATATATTGAAAATATATATTGATTTATTAACTATAAAATCCCCTGGACTCTTTATGAGCACAGAAGCACAAGCAATAAATCACAAGACAGTTTAAAATACACAAAAGTTGCACAATATGGATGAGCCCTAGGGGCCACCTAAACCATATACTAAGAAAGTGGTATAAGAGATACCAATAGGAAAGGGAACAGGCCTAGGGCCTTGGGAATCGCTGGAGCTATTCGAGACTAGCAATGATTAAGTCGGGAAAGGACCGCGGGACTCGGGTGCAGTGTTCAAAGTGCACGCACTTTCCAATGCAAAGTCTATAAACGTAAAAAGTACAAAGTTAGAAAGTTAGGAACCTTCCGAGTGACCTACGGAGCTGAAACTTAAGACACAGGCCCTTGAGATGTGTACCAGTGCAGGAGCACCGGCGGAGCTGAGTTACCTCACCCACAGGAAGCGGGTGCACAGGGTCGAAGTAGTGTCGGGTTTCGTCATGCTGGTCGATGGTGCTTGGAGCTGAAGATGCTGCAGGCGGCTCGATGTGAAGAGTTCCGGTGGATCCAAGGGTGGATCTGAAGTTGTGAAGAACTGAAAGCAGAGGGGACAATGTTCAAAGTCACTAGCCAGTGACTACCGTGGAACCAGATTGGAACCAGGCGATGTCGGGTGCAAACAGGCGTTGTTGGGTAGCTTCTTTCTGCAGCCACGTAGATACCCGGGGTCGAGGACGTCCAGGAGTCGGTCACGAGCTGTTCCACGCAGGCTTTTAGCTGTTGGCGGTATCGGCGACCTGATCGGAGCAAACAGGCCTTGGCAAATGCAAGCCACGTAGAAGGTGAAAGATGCTTTTCACTCGAACCAGCAAGGTCAGAGTGGGTGCTCCTTTTTACAGGAGCTTGGGTAGGTCTGGAGCAACCAGACCTGCTGTGTAAATCGTCGGTTTCGTCGCCAAGATGGCCGCTGACCACGTGGCTAGTGGCCGGGATGGCGCGTCGAGTGGAACAATGCAAAAGGACCCCACGCAGATCGTGGAGATGCTGGAGGGCTGATCTTCGGTGCAAGAGCTGCTCGGTGGTGGGGGTTCTCAGTCCCCAAAGCACAACGTCGAGGATGCCTCAGAAGCTGCGCAGTCAGCTTTTCGAGTGTCTTCCAAGAGGTCCGGTCCCACATCACTCGGTGCCTCCACGGGTCCCTTCTTTGCAGGGACTGTGGATCGGGCTCTGAGAGGTCTGGGAGTCTGGTTCTTGTCGGGCTCTGGGCTCGGGCTCCGGCGGGAGGCGGCGGCAAAGCAGACGTCGAGTTGCTGGTTGGTGCCTGTATTCACAGGGTGGCCACTCCTAGGCCACAAGGGAGATTCTCTTCAGTCTTCTGAGCAGCAGAATGTCGAAGTCCAGTCTTCTTCTGTATTTCAAGTTGATTCAAGATGATCTGCCGTGCAATGGCACTGCTCCCACTCTTATTCCCAATCTGAGGGGTGGATCACCTACTAGGTCCCTCCTCTGGGAGGAACCAGGAAGGGGGGCGGTTACACCCCCTTTCCTTTGTCCAGTTCTGCGCCAAGCCTGGGTCTGGAAATCCCAGGACCGGTTTGGACTGGCCTATGCACGGGGACACCTTGTGTGCCCCGGGCATGTCTGATTCTATTCAGCCCTGTCCTACCCAATACACAAAACCCTGTCTGGGGTGGTGCTCGCACCTCCCAAGGCAGGAAACCCTTTGTCCAGGCCACCATCTGCCGAGTTTTGGTCAGCAGCAGGAGGCCAGACTCGTGTCTGTGGTGGCAGCATCCATTTTGTGATGCTGAGGCTCTGTTTAACTTTAACCGGGGTTAAGGCTACACACATGTCTTGTCCCTCTAGAAGGGTGGAATGCTATCCCCGTCGCCAGAACTGGCGAGGGGATAGTATTCCAATTCGTATGACACCTTACTCGACATGTTTTGATAAAGCCAAACCAAAGATAGCATTTAACCGCGAGGATTATAATGCACTTAAGAGTATATGGTATGGCAATATCCCGGAACAGCTTAGGGAGTGGTTCCCGACAGCTGCAGACAGGCTCAGCTCATGCTAGAGCACCATCTCACATATTTCCAAGCACTCTGCCTCCAGGATTGATGAGGCCTTCCATAGGAGTGGCTGATAGGAACATATGTGTCCAGTTTAGGGTTAGGCACAGGCATACTGTACCTAAGTAAGAGGTGATTACACCAACTTACCCCAGCTGAGTGATCAGCCAGTTGTGTCAAATATGGAGGCCAGGCCAGGGGTGGCATAATACATGCTGCAGCCCCTGGTAGGCCTTGGATACACCTATGCCCTGGGTACCTAGGGTACACTACTACAGGGGCTCATAAGGTGAACCAGTTCCAATTCGTAATGCACCTAAAGTGCATTGGCAGTAATTTAGAGAGATAACAGCAGGCTGTGGGTCTGATTAGCAGGCCCGCAGCCACATTAAGTCAGAAACCAGTGAAGCAAAAAGCAAAAATTTGGAGTGACCATTGGATAGCAGACCCTACTCTCCTACATAACCCCCCCCCCAAACGCAGGGACATTAGACTAACCTTGACCAGTTGTGTCTTCATGTTCTAAGTGGAAGTACCTGGAGAGACCATCTGCGTTGCCATGGTCAGTCCCTGGGCGGTGCTCCACTGTAAAGTCCATCCCCTGTAGGGAAATGGACCACCTGAGTAGTTTGGGGTTTTCACCCTTCATCTGATTAAGCCATAAGAGGGGCTTATGGTCGGTCTGAATCTTGAAGTGAGTGCCAAACAAGTATGGTCTCAACTTCTTCAGGGCCCACACCACAGCAAAGGCCTCCCTCTCTATAGCTGACCAACGTTTCTCTCTGGGGATCAGCCTTCTGCTAATAAAAGCAATGGGCTGGTCCTGGCCATCTTTGGTGTGAGGTTTGGGGACCAGAACCACCGGGCTAGCCCAGGGGCTCTCTGAAGGCTCAATAACACCTAATTCCAGCATCTTTTGCACCTCAGTCTTTATACAGTCCCTGACGTGGTCAGGTTGCCTGTAAATCTTGCTCTTTACAGGAAGACTGTCACCAGTGTCCACCACATGGGTACACCAGTTAGTCTGACTGGGTGTCAAGGAGAACATATGTCTGTATGCCTGCAGAACTTGTCTGCAGTCATGTTGCTGATGCTCAGTGAGGCTGCCACCTAAGGCCACACCATCAACTGAACCATCCTCAGGGTTCTGAGTGAGCAGGTCTGGGAGAGGGTCACTCTCTTCCTCCTGTCCCTCATCTGTAGCCATGAGCAAGCCCATGTCTGCCCTGCTGACATATGCCTTCAATCTGTTTACATGGAGCACCCTATGGGGGCTCCTGGGAGTTCCTAGGTCCACCAAGTAGGTAACCTCTCCCTTCTTCTCCAGAATTGTATGGGGTCCAGACCACTTGTCTTGGAGTGCTGCTGGGGCCACTGGCTCCAACACCCATACCTTCTGTCCAGGCTGAAATTCAACAAGGAAAGCCTTTTGGTTATGCCAAGCTTTCTGTAATTCTTGGCTAGCCTCAAGGTTTTTGGATGCCTTTTCCATGTACTCTGCCATCCTGGAGCAGAGACCAAGTACATAGTCCACTATGTCTTGTTTAGGCTTTTTGAGAGGTAACTCCCATCCTTCCTTCACTAGACACAGGGGTCCTCTTACAGGATGCCCAAACAACAATTCAAAGGGGCTGAAACCAACCCCCTTTTGAGGGACCTCTCTGTAAGCGAACAAAAGGCAGGGCAGTAGGATGTCCCATCTTCGCCTGAGCTTTTCAGGTAATCCTTTAATCATGCCCTTTAGCGTCTTGTTAAATCTCTCAACAAGCCCATTGCATTGTGGGTGATAAGGAGTGGTGAACTTGTAGTTAACACCACATTCCTTCCACATAGCTGTCAAATATCCTGACATGAAGTTGGCACCTCTATCAGATATTACCTCCTTAGGAAACCCCACTCTGGAGAAAACTCCAAGTAAGGCCCTGGCCACAACAGGAGCTGTTGTGGTCCTAAGTGGAATTGCCTCTGGGTACCTGGTGGCATGATCCACTACCACCAGTATGAATCTGTGCCCAGATGCTGTAGGGGGATCCATTGGACCAACAATATCAATCCCCACTCTTTCAAAGGGAACCCCCACCACAGGTAGTGGTATTAGGGGGGCCTTTGTTGTTCCACCTGCTTTACCACTGGCTTGGCAGGTTTCACAGGAGCGACAAAACTCCTTGGTGTCTTCAGAAATGTGAGGCCAGTGAAAATGAGGGACAAGCCTGTCCCAGGTCTTGTTCTGGCCTAAGTGTCCCGCTAAAGGAATATCATGGGCCAAGGTGAGAAGGAAACCCCTAAATTGCAGCGGTATGACCAACCTCCTGGTTGCACCAGGCTTGGGGTCTCTACCCTCTGTGTAAAGGAGTCCTTCATCCCAATAAACTTTATGGGCACCTTGCGCATTCCCAGCAGCCTCAGCAGCAGCCTGCTGTCTGAGGGGTTCAAGAGAAGGACAGGTTAACTGAGCCTGCCCCAAGTCTGCCCTAGAAGGTCCCCCTGTCCCCAGAAACTCAACCTGATCAGGTTCAAGTTCTTCAGAGACAGTTCCTTCAGGGGTCTCAAGATCAGTTTCCTGTGAAGCCTGATCCTCACTTGTAGGCAGTTGGGAAGGCACAGCCTTAACCCTCCTGTTCTTCTTCTTGGAAGGTGCTTGGTCCATTGTTCCAGGATCCAAGACCTCAGGTTCAGAGAGGCACTTTTTGGCCTGTGACCTGGTCACAGCAAGGACATGTGATGATATCCCTAACATCTCTGCATGAGTCCTGTACTCAACTTCTGACCATAGAGAGTTCTCCAGGTCATTGCCCAACAAACATTCTACTGGGAGATCAGCACTAACCACAACTCTTTTTAGGCCAGTTACCCCTCCCCAGGAAAAGTTAACAAGTGCCACACTATGTGTAGTAGTGACATTGCTGGCATTGGTCACCAGGTAATTATCACCTGGCATGTACTGTCCAGGGTCCACAAAGTTAGGTGTCACCATTGTGACACTGGCACATGTGTCCCTATAAGCTTGAGCCACTTTGTTGTTGATCAAAGGCGTCTGTCTGTATTTGCCCAGATTACTGGGACTTATGTCAGGGGACAAATCCATGTCCCCCTCACAAACCAGAACAGCCTGTGTAAGGGTTCTGACTAGGTCAGAATCTCCTTCAGTTCCCAAAGTGATTCCCACTACCCCCTTGGTTTGTGGACCAGCACTGCTAGCTGTACTAGTGGGTGCAGGTGCCTTAGGGGCAGTAGTGCTGGGGGCTCCACCCTTTTTACACTCACTTGTCCAGTGAGAGGTGTTCTTACAAGTTTTACACCAGGGTTTCTTCTGACCTTCTTTCTTCTTCTTCTTGGAAGTTTGGGACCCACCCTCTGTTTCCGTTTGGGGCCCTGTTGAAGACTTCTGGTCTTTAGATTTCTGCTCCCCACCCTTCTGGTCTGTTTTCTTCTGGTCACCCCCTTGGTCCTGGTTCTGGTTCTTTTGCTTAACTCTGGTTCTTACCCATTTATCTGCCCTCTTTCCCAATTCTTGGGGAGAGGTCAAATCTGAGTCAACCAAATGTTGATGCAACTGCTGGTTCTGACAATTATTTAAAATGTGTTCTCTCATCAGCAAATTATACAATCCTTCATAGTCTGTAACCTTGCTTCCCAGCAACCATCCCTCCAGAGCCTTAGTGGCACACTCAACAAATTCAGACCAGTCCTCAGTCTGTGTCTTCTGGGTCTCTCTGAACATTAACCTGTACTGTTCAGTGGTTAAGCCTAACCCATCAATCAGAGCACTCTTCAGGACCAGGTAGTTTCTAGAATCCCCATCACTAACTGTGAGGAGTCTGTCTCGGCCTCTACCTTCAAAGGAGAGCCACAAGATTGCTGCCCACTGCTCCTGACGGATCTGCTGTACTCTGCAGGCTCTCTCCATTGCAGTAATCCATTTATGGATATCATCTCCAGCTTTGTAGGGGGGCACAATCTTACTCAGGTTTCTGTTATCAAAAGACCAGTCTTTATCCTTGTGGATATTGCTGCCACCAGTGGGTTCTATTACCCCACTCTCTCTAGGCTGTCTTGCTCTAGCAAGTTTCTCTTGGGCCAGGGCAACCTCTAGTTCTTGCCTCTGAATCCTAAGCTCAGCCTCTCTCATCTTGGCCTCATGTTCCCTTCTCTGAGGGCTAGTCATCTCCTTTCTGGAGTGACCATGAGAGCCTCTAGAAGCATGGGATTTGTCAGAGTCACCTGAGTGAGTCCTTCTCCTCCTAGGCTTCTGGTTAAGTCCACCTGGGGGTCTGAATGGGTTGTTACCTGATTCAGTCCCAAATAGGCTTAAGTTGGCCTGGTTCAGTCTACTGACCAGCACCTGACTATTTCTGTCATCATCTGACTCACTGCTTTCCACCTCCTCCTCTTCTTCCTCTTCCTCTTCCTCCTCATCAACCTGAGGAGCTCCAGTGGTGGAGGCTTCCTCATCTACCAGGATGATAGGGGCAGGGGTGTCTACAGTGTCATCCTCTGAAGGATGGCCTCCTTCAGCATCCCCTGTGGGGTTTGCCTTAGAGGGCTTTAGAGTCTCAGACTGGTCTAAGAGCTCTCTTAGGTGGTCTGTAGTAGGGGAAGGCCCTGTCTTCAGACCCCTTAAGACACAAAGCTGTCTTAATTCCTTAAAGGAAAAAATAGCAAATTTGGATGGTGCCCTTGGAGGGTCACTCTCAACAGAGACATTCCCAGTGGAACCCTCTGCTCCAGACATTGCTCTAGTGTGGGTGGATGTGTTGCAATCTACCTACACTGGTGTTTACCTACTAAACCTATCTAGTAGTTGTAGCTAGGGTGTGCTACTCCCTTTGCTCTACAACAACTAAGTTCAGTAGAACTTAAGTATACTAGTCTTGTTTTATATGTACCTAGCAGGTACCTGTATGATCTTTCAAATGATAATCTCAAAGATTGTAATGGTAAAACAACAGCAAGCTCAGATCCCAATCCGCTGCTCACCAATGTGAGAAGTTGGCCTGGTATATAATGCTCACTAATTCTTAGTGATCACTTTGTACCATGCCAAGCAACCCTTATGATGATGGTTGTAATTCAACCTTGTAGACCAGTTATCCTAGTGGTAACGTGGACAAAGCAGTCTTAGGCTAAACTCTGAAAGGCATGTGAAGCCAGCTGTATTACCATACACAACCCCCTTGAATACCAAATGAAAGGGACACCACACAGATATATATTGAAAATATATATTGATTTATTAACTATAAAATCCCCTGGACTCTTTATGAGCACATAAGCACAAGCGTTAAATCACAAGACAGTTTAAAATACACAAAAGTTGCACAATATGGATGAGCCCTAGGGGCCACCTAAACCATATACTAAGAAAGTCGTATAAGAGATACCAATAGGAAAGGGAACAGGCCTAGGGCCTTGGGAATCGCTGGAGCTATTCGAGACTAGCAATGATTAAGTCGGGAAAGGCCCGCGGGACTCGGGTGCAGTGTTCAAAGTGCACGCACTTTCCAATGCAAAGTCTATGGTGCGTAAAAAGTACAAAGTTAGGAACCTTCCGAGTGACCTAAGGAGCTGAAACTTAAGACACAGGCCCTTGAGATGTGTACCAGTGCAGGAGCACCGGCGGAGCTGAGTTACCTCACCCACAGGAAGCGGGTGCACAAGGTCGAAGTAGTGTCGGGTTTCGTCACGCTGGTCGATGGTGCTTGGAGCTGAAGATGCTGCAGGCGGCTCGATGTGAAGAGTTCCGGTGGATCCAAGGGTGGATCTGAAGTTGTGAAGACCTGAAAGCAGAGGGGACAATGTTCAAAGTCACTAGCCAGTGACTACCGTGGAACCAGATTGGAACCAGGCGATGTCGGGTGCAAACAGGCGTTGTCGGGTAGCTTCTTTCTGCAGCCACGTGGATACCCGGGGTCGAGGACGTCCAGGAGTCGGTCACGAGCTGTCCCACGCAGACTTCTCGCTGTTGGCTGTGTCGGCGACCTGATCGGAGCAAACAGGCCTTGGCAAATGCAAGCCACGTAGAAGGTGAAAGATGCTTTTCACTCGGACCAGCAAGGTCAGAGCGGGTGCTCCTTTTTACAGGAGCTTGGGTAGGTCTGGAGCAACCAGACCTGCTGTGTAAATCGTCGGTTTCGTCGCCAAGATGGCCGCTGACCACGTGGCTAGTGGCCGGGATGGCGCGTCAAGTGGCACAATGCAAAAGGGCCCCACGCAGATCGTGGAGATGCTGGAGGGCTGATCTTCGGTGCAAGGGCTGCTCGGTGGTGGGGGTTCTCAGTCCCCAAAGCACAACGCCGAGTATGCCTCAGAAGCTGCGCAGTCAGCTTTTCGAGTGTCTTCCAAGATGTCCGGTCCCACGTCACTCGGGGCCTCCATGGGTCCCTTCTTTGCAGGGACTGTGGATCGGGCTCTGAGAGGTCTGGGAATCTGGTTCTTGTCGGGCTCTGGGCTCGGGCTCCGGCGGGAGGCGGTGGCAAAGCAGACGTCGAGTTGCTGGTTGGTGCCTGTATTCACAGGGTGGCCACTCCTAGGCCACAAGGGAGATTCTCTTCAGTCTTCTGTGCAGCAGAATGTCGAAGTCCAGTCTTCTTCTGTATTTCAAGTTGATTCAGGATGATCTGCCGTGCAATGGCACTGCTCCCACTCTTATTCCCAATCTGAGGGGTGGATCACCTACTAGGTCCCTCCTCTGGGAGGAACCAGGAAGGGGGGCGGTTACACCCCCTTTCCTTTGTCCAGTTCCGCGCCAAGCCTGGGTCTGGAAAGTCCCAGGACCGGTTTGGACTGGCCTATGCACGGGGACACCTTGTGTGCCCCGGGCATGTCTGATTCTATTCAGCCCTGTCCTACCCAATACACAAAACCCTGTCTGGGGTGGTGCTCGCACCTCCCAAGGCAGGAAACCCTTTCTCCAGGCCACCATCTGCCGAGTTTCCGTCAGCAGCAGGAGGCCAGACTCGTGTCTGTGGTGGCAGCATCCATTTTGTGATGCTGAGGCTCTGTTTAACTTTAACCGGGGTTAAGGCTACACACATGTCGTGTCCCTCTAGAAGGGTGGAATGCTATCCCCGTCGCCAGAACTGGCGAGGGGATAGTATTCCAATTCGTATGACACCTTACTCGACATGTTTTGATAAAGCCAAACCAAAGATAGCATTTAACCGCGAGGATTATAATGCACTTAAGAGTATATGGTATGGCAATATCCCGGAACAGCTTAGGGAGTGGTTCCCGACAGCTGCAGACAGGCTCAGCTCATGCTAGAGCACCATCTCACATATTTCCAAGCACTCTGCCTCCAGGATTGATGAGGCCTTCCATAGGAGTGGCTGATAGGAACATATGTGTCCAGTTTAGGGTTAGGCACAGGCATACTGTACCTAAGTAAGAGGTGATTACACCAACTTACCCCAGCTGGGTGATCAGCCAGTTGTGTCAAATATGGAGGCCAGACCAGGGGTGGCATAATACATGCTGCAGCCCCTGGTAGGCCTTGGATACACCTATGCCCTGGGTACCTAGGGTACACTACTACAGGGGCTCATAAGGTGAACCAGTTCCAATTCGTAATGCACTTAAAGTGCATTGGCAGTAATTTAGAGAGAGAACAGCAGGCTGTGGGTCTGATTAGCAGGCCCGCAGCCACATTAAGTCAGAAACCAGTGAAGCAAAAAGCAAAAATTTGGGGTGACCATAGGATAGCAGACCCTACTCTCCTACAATCACCATCTGCCTGGGATGACTCCTGGTGGCCCCCGGCCCTAGGCAGCGCACCCAAACCAACGGACCATGCACGCAACCTGGGCTTCATCCTGGATTCCTCCCTATCGATGACCAGACAAGTCAACGCTGTCTCGTCATCGTGTTTCAACATCCTACGTATGCTCTGAAAGATCTTCCGATGGATCCCCACCGAGACCAGGAAGACGGTGACCCAGGTACGTGTTACCAGCCGACTGGATTACGGAAACACCCTCTACACCGGAACCACAGCCAAACTGCAGAAAAGACTCCAACGCATCCAGAACGCCTCCGCACGACTCATCCTGGACATCCCCCGTCACAACCACATCTCCGGACACCTGAAAGACCTGCACTGGCTCCCCGTAAACAAAAGAATCACGTTCCGCCTCCTCACCCACGCACACAACGCCCTCCATGACCTAGGCCCCAGGTACCTCAACAACTGCCTGACCTTCTACACTCCCACCCGCCAACTAAGATCGACCAGCCACGCCCTCGCCGCCGTTCCACGCATTCGAAGAGCCACCATGGGAGGTAGATCCTTCTCCTACCTGGCAGCCAAGACCTGGAATTCCCTCCCCATCCACCTCCGTCCTACCCAAGACCACCTCTTCTTCAGGAAGCAACTCAAGACCTGGCTGTTCGAGCAGTAGTGGACCCCCCCTCCCCAAGTGCCTTGAGACCCTCCGGGTGAGTAGCGCACTATACAAATGTATTGATTGATTGATTGATTGATGCAAAACCTTATAATCATAAAACCATGTTTAGAGGCATAACACATTGTGGTAGATCATAATACATGTATCACATTTCCTAGCACCGCATAAATTATGTTAGGGCCTGGCACCCTATAAACCTAACAGTCCCCCGGGCCAACTGGCCTTTTCAATAGGGCTGAAAGGCCCCAAGTTCAAAATGTCAGGGCGGCTGCCAAGGCAGCAGAATCCATGCGCCCAATTGGGCAGACCTAATCGTTGCCGATGGCACAGCTGTGAAAGGACTGAGACAGGGGAGTGCATCTCACTCCTATCTCTCACAAAGATGCCCCATAGGAAATGTCACCCTAAACAGTGCAGCTGATGCTACTTTCCATGCAGCAGGGAAAAAGCACGATGAAGGGGCCATGGCACGTCTGTGCCTCTTCAGCCCCACTGGGTCTCTCTCACCAACTTGCCATTGCAGCTGGCAGCACTCTCGCAGAACAGCTGGAATCAGCACTGGAAACACGGGCTCCACTGTGCCCCAGGACCCCCCGGGCCCATCAAATAAGTCATGCCTAAATGTGACAGCGGCCTGCAATGGCGGCGCCTCTGTGGGGCATAATGGGGACTGGCACCATTGTGCCTGGAGGGAGCCCAATTGGGACTCCCCAACAGATAGTTGAAACAGACGCAAGCACCAAAAAAGTGCACATTGGAGTCCTGCTCGGGGACTCTGAAGTTCAACAAAGATGCCCAAATCGTCGTAACGGCCCGCAACTGCGGCACCGCTGGGAAAGCCAGCACAATACTAGAGGTGGGCACTGACAGTGTGCCTGACACCCCCCCAACCATTATACTATTCAGCCCCCCACTCACTGGGCTCACTGGGAGTCCTCCAAGGCTGGCAGGCTTACCATGCGGCTGGGGGCAGGCATCGACAATATGCATCGGGCCCCCTCTGCTTCACTCGCCATTGACTAGTTCTGCACTTGCGGGGCTCTCTCTAGACATGGGAGCCCCGCTCAACCATCAGGCCATAGCCTTGCCTTACAGCTGGTTCTTACATCACCCTGGCCCCCTCCTTGGACGCAGGACCCGAAATTAGAGCCCACAAGGCTCCGGACGGTGGGGGTTGAAGGCAGGGCTCTCTCACCAACAGGGGAGCCCCGTTTCACTCGGGCAGCCTGACAGCGTCCAGCTTGATCTTCTCTGGACTTGCGGTGGGGGCAGGCATTAACAATGTGCCTCGCTCCCCCTCCGCCTTGCTCTCTCCACTAGCTGCTGAACGCAGGGCTTATCTGCGGTCACAGGATCCCCGCTTGGCATTGGCGGACTTTTCCAGCCGGCACAGGCACCTCCCACAACTTGGTAAGGACGCTGGGCTTCTGGATCGCATTGGGAGCGGCCGGGAAACGTTCCTCTGATCCTGTAATGCTTGGTGGGCACCAGTAGGAGAGTAGGGTCTGCTTCCTATGGTTATCCCCACTTTTTGCTGTGATTCTCTGGTTTTTTAACTTTAGTGTGGCTGTGGACCTGCTAATCAGGCCCACAGCCCAGCTGTTCTCTCTCTAAATTGATACCATGTACTTTATGTACATACCAGATTGGTTACTGGGTCAACCTTGTAAGCCCCTGTATAGTGCACCATAGGTACCCAGGGCATAGGTGTACCCTACGCCTACCAGGGGCTGCAGCATGTATTGTGCCACCCCTGGTTTGCCTTCCAAACTGACACCACAGGTCTGTTCACAAAGCCTGGGTGAGGTGGTGTAATCACCCCTTACATAGATATAGTATACCTATACATATAGACACATACACACCTATTAGTCACTACTATGGCAGGCCTTGACAATCCTGGAGGCAGAGTGCTTGGTTTTATGTGAGAGGGTGCTCTAGCATGAGCTGAGCCCCTCTGCAGCTTTCAGAACCATCTCCTTATAGCTGTTCTATGATATAGCCATACCATATACTCTTAAGTGCATAAAAAATCCTTGCTGTTAATGCTAGCTTTGATTTGGCTTTATCAAAACATGTTATGTAAGGTGTCAAACACTTTGGAATACTAACCCCCCCCTCACCAGTTCTCGTGGTGGGGGTAGCATTCCACCCTTCTAAAGGGAGAAGACGTGTAGTTACTGTTTACCCGGTTAAAGTATAACAGAGCCTCCGCATCACAAAATGGATGCTGCTGCCACAGACACAAGTCCGCCCTCCTGCTGCTGGACAAAACTCTGGCAGGGGAGGCCTGGACAATAGGTTTCCTGCCCAGGGAGGTGCTGGCACCTCCCTAGACAGGCTCTTTGTGTATTGGGGCAGGGAGGGCTGCATTTTTTTTTGGGTCCTCATTTTCCACCATGGATTCAAGTGTAAGGGTCCTGAGAAGCAACCTGCTGTCTCAGTATATAACTGGCAGGGGTTATAGGTTTTACTGATCCATCTCCCATCAGCAAGAAAACGCATTCTTCCAAGGCCCATACACAGAAACCAAATAGAAAATGAATAGAACTGCCATCATACTCAGGGATCGAGCCGAAGTATAGGCGAAACAGGGAAAATTAAACCACAGCAGCATATTCATTGGACCAGGGAAAAAAAAAACCCGGTCTATTAGTTCCTTTTCAAAAAGTGCCAGAAAGATCTTTTGTTTCGGTTCCCAGACTTTGCAAGGTCGAGCTTTGACACTTGTAAAACCAAAGCTCGATAGTCACTAAATGAAGGTGGTTGATGATCCTTCCATCTTTTATAGATCTTCCTTCTAGCCATTAAGATGGAGTAAAAGAGAAGGTTTTTAGCCGGGCTCCGAGCTCCGTCCATTACACCAAAGATAACAAGAGGGAGATCAATCGAAATTGAAGACCCAAAGATGACATAAGTAGGTTACCGATAGAGTCCCAAAAGGCTGTTACAAGAGGATATTCAAAGAATAAGTGGGCATTAGAGGCAGCTATTAACCCACACCTGTCACACGCTACCGTGGATCCCTGGACGAATTTTGCCAATCTCTGTGGGGAATAATATGCTCTATGCAGAGTAAAAAGATGGCTCCTTCGCAACCATGCGGGTTTTACAATATCCCACAAAACCTTAAATGATGTAAACCACAGATCCTGAAGGCTATGACAAGCAAGGGAAGGACCCCACAACAGATCGGTAGATGAAATTCTCCGTCAGATTCGTCTTGTATCAAGTTATACCATATAGATATCTCTTTTTTTGCCAGGTGGTTTATCTAGAAGGAGAGACTCCAGCTGGTTGCCACCCCCTACTGGAGCTTTATTACGAGATGAGGCTTGTGAAACATAAGAGTGTGCCCAACTAGTAGTCTGGATATATTTAAATTTAGAAAAGTTTGGTCCTATCTTTTATTTTAGAACTTCCCATGGCAGCAAGCACCCGTCCACAAATAAGTCACCCCGTACCTCCAGCGCTGAATCCCCAGACTGTCTTCCAACCAACCAGGATTCCCAGGGGATCCCCACAACGGGGCTCTACTAGAGAGATATCCAAGCTTTATTGAACTCCTCACCTTAACCCATGTTTTTGTCATCCCCTGTAACACCTTTAGTTAGAATTTATTTTTAAACTTCGGGTCCCCGAGTTTAAACAAAAAGCCTGACTTGGCTACCTCTTCACCTTTAAGCAGAGATGAGAACTTGCTTCCAAACCCCAAAATCTGTGGGCATCTTTAGCAACATGGGAGAGTTGGAATGCCCACGCGTAGATTTGCAAATTTGGAGCTGCCAGCCCACCATTCTCTCTGCGATGCCTGAGTTTCTTCCAAGTAATCCTTGGAGTATGTTTATCCCAGATGAAAGAAGTCATATCACCCTGCAACTTAGATATGGCTAACGGGTCAAAAAAAAGAGGGATGGTATTGAATAGAAACGAGACTTTAGGCAAAATAGTAATCTTAACTAAATTAACTCTCCCTAACAAAGATAAAGAGAGTTTTGCACCATGATTGCATAAGTCTGCGGCAATCCTTTGCGACAGCAGCAAAATTGGTTATAGCTATTTTATTAATATCTTTCACAATAGTAATTCCCAAATAACGCAAGCTTGAAGCAGGCTGTATCTCTGTATCGCCCCCGTCATCATTCCAAACCATGACCTCGGTCTTTGAGGCATTTACCTCGCAACCAGATATTTCCCCAAACTCTAATGCCAACTTAATAGCTGCTGGGCAAGCTGTACGTATGTCTGAGGAAAATATCAAAATGTCGTCGGCGTACAGAGCCACCTTCCTTTCCCAACCCCGATATACAAATGACTTAATAGACTCCTCCTCCCGCAAAAGCTGGGCGAAGGGTTCTATGTATAAATTGAATAGTAAAAGGGAAAGGGGCAGCCCTGACGCATTCCCCTTGTGATGGGAAAACAATCAGATAATTCACCATTCACCAGTACACTAGCTGACGGGTTCGAGTATACAAGTCTGACAGCTCAGCGAAAACTATCGCCGATATTGAACTTAGCCAAGACCCCCGACAGGTATGTCTAATTCACCATGTCGAAGGCCTTGGTAGCGTCCAACGTCAGTACTGCCAATGGGAGGGAGTCAGTTGGTACCATGTCAATGGCCCCTATCAGGTCATAGGTCAATTCATATAATTGGCAGCCCTTTACTAACCCCTTCTGATCCTGGTGTAGAATTTCCGGCGCAGCCATACTCAGCCTTTTTGCCAAAAATGTGGAAAAGATCTTATAGTCCACATTCAGTATGGAGATAGGCCCACAGCACAATGCTGACTTCCCTGGTTTCAAGATTAAGGTAATTGAAGCACTATCCCAGGAAACAGGAGGAGATAGACCTTCTTGCAATATTTGGTTAAATAACATAGTTAGGAAAGGTACAATTGCATGTTCCAGGGCCCTATAGATCACAGCCGGGAGGCCGTCTGGTCCGTCAGCCTTCCCTTTCTTACTATTGTGGATAGCGGCCCTGACCTCCTCTTCTGTGATGATACTATCCAGGGAGAGTCGTTGCTCCAAGATGTCGACATCTGAGGTAAAAAACACGTTGTTACATGTTATGGACTCGATGTTATTACGGACAAGGGCGGTTTTAGCCTTCCAGGCCAAGAGTTTCCCCGCTCCTTCACCAAATTGAAAATGGGCTATTTTACTAGCTTCCCACTTCTCAAGAAGTCGCAGATTTAAAACTGAGCCCAGTTGACCTTTTAAGGAAATTAGCTTATTACAAAGCGCTTGTGTGCCAATATCGGTTGAAGCTCTAGCGATATCGATCTCAGCTTGATTTTCCAGCATCTCAGCTTCTATAGAGGCTACTTCTTCCTTATATTGTTTCCTCCGGTATGCGACCTTACTGGTAATAAGACCTCTTAAAAAGGCCTTAAACAAGTCTTACACAATCCCTGAAGTGATCGAACCCAGATTATTTTGCATGAAATACTGGGCTTCAGATATAAGAAAATAAATATCATCTGCTACTGCTAACAATAAACGATTGAAAGTCCAGGATCTAAGGGAGGCTTTGGGGAAACCAGTTAATTCCATAAATACAGCCGACTGGTCACATAGGTGAGATGGAAGGTAGCTTATATTTTTAACCAAATCCGTCAATCTGTGGCTAATTAACATGAAATCAATTCTCGACTGATGATGGTATTTGTGGTTATGAAAAGAAACACCCTGCTTCTGGCCTGACCTATCCCTCCATATGTCCGTATACCCATATTGCTTCATACAACTTAGCAAAAAGACCCTAGTCCTAGTCAGAACTAAGGGACGACTATTAGGAATTTTATCAAGGACAGGGTCCAGTACAATTTTAAAGTCCCCCGCCAGGATAGTCGGTTTGGGAAAAGAGAGTAAATGCGAAAATATGGATTGCAGTACCAATGGATCATCTACGTTGGGTCCATAATAACCCAATATCGTAGCTTGTGCGCCGGCTATTACTACTGTGGTGATGACCCATCTGCCCCGTGGGTCTTCCAATTTTGAAACTAACCGAGCTTTAAGTTGTCTTTCAAAAAAGATTGTCACACCTCTAATATTAGTGAGTTTCGAGGTTGATATGGAAAAGTCGATCCACCTATTTTTCCTAACCTAATAGAGTATTTCATTCTCAATTAAGTGCGTCTCCTGGAGAATGATAACCTGCGCATCAGAATCTTTCAAATACTGCATAATTGTATCCACCCTGGGTCTGGTTCGGAGGCCATTCACATTCTAGGAGAGAATTTTCAGATTACTCACAGGAACCCAATTCAACCCCCCAAACCTCTCTTAAAAGGTAAATTAACAATGCCCTGCCATGATAGTGATATTACATTATTGCTAACATAGACCTTAACCCAAGCATAATTATTCGTCAAGCAAAAAATGAGGAACTTTTTGAATTTTATCCCTGACCCCCACCCCAACCCCCCTTTCCCCCTGTGCCCTAAACTACACCCCCAACCCCCCCGGTAAACCCTTGCCCTATCTACCCGGAACAAGTCCAGAAGATAGTACCCCACACCCAATATTTCCACTGTGCTTTTTTAAAGAGAGAAAAAAAATGACAAATGCTAAAGAGACTTATGCAAAACTAAGTTGATAAGCTTATGCATGACTTTAATTGTGATGCCTGTGCCCGACAGGTCATAAGACTTTATAACTAATACTCTTTCTCATTGCAAAATCAAGGAGAAGGATAAACGTTTATTATGTCATTATTTTTTTTTTATCTTTTCCTTATATTTCACCCATACTACACCTGCTTCTACCCCGCCATCCATCATAGGCGAAAGTATAAAAAGCAAATACTGAAGTGCTAAAGAGTACTAAAGAAGAACCATGGTGCAATTTTTGTATTTAGCCAGAGGGGCCCTTATTACTCCCCAAGGCGAGCAATAGCTCATCTGCTGCCTGCACAGACCTTGTATTAAACATCTTATTGTTATACATTATCTTCAATGTGGCAGGGAACTTAAGTTGTGCTGTTGCACCCAAACTTCTAAATGCCTCTAAACGTCTCCCAAGCTCCCACTGCTTCTCGAGGTTGACCCTTGATAGATCAGATCTAATTTGGTAATTGAACCCTTCACCCAGACAGTGATTTCTGCTTCAAGGCAGAATTAAGAATGGACTCCTTGAGTGTATTGGTGTGAAAGTTTACAAGGATCTTGCTGGGCTTTGATCTCTGAGGATTCTTCCTGAAAGGGTCCCTATGGATACGTTGAATATCCTTGGCCAATTCCTCAGGTGACTCCACCAAATTCAATGATTCCCTCAATAGAGTAATCAGATATTGTTTAATGTCTGTCCCCTCGCTTCCTTCTAGGACGTTTAGGATGCAGATGTTGCTACGCCTTGCGTTATTTTCCAATGTCTCCATCCTCTCGGACAACATGAGGTCTTCACTCTTAAGCTTAATAGTATCCCCCCTGGCCTGTTCTAAGTGCAGTGATCGGCCAACAACTGTCTCTTCAAGTACCGCCATTCGAGTACTGAGGCCATCGATCTTATTATCTAGCGATTCACAGAAATTTCTAATTTCCAGTTGATTAGCCTTAGATGCATCAAATCCGTTCTTAATGTCAGCGGACAGGGCAGAAAGCATAAACTGTAAAGAGGAGGTAATGTTATCTACGGATGTATCAGCCTGCAAGGGCTCTTCTTGTATACCTTCCAATACACCTTCTGCCGCCTGTACCTTCTCTTCCACCTCTACTCCCTCTGCTTCTGTGGAAATCATTTCCAACGGTGCTGACAGCAGAGATTCCATGTCAGCCGCCAAACGCACAGAGGGTGGGCAACCCTCTGCAGTCAATATCTCAGCTAACGGGGGAGAAGGAGAAAGAGAAGGGGAAGGAACATTCATGGTGCCAGCCCCCGTAGAGTTAAGAGAGACACTGCCCGCACTAACAGACTGCATAGGAGCCAGTTTGTCTGACAAGTGTAATATCTGCGGTATTACTTTAAAGTACAAACGAAGAGAAGGTGTAATCTTAGACCCGAGGCTGATAGCAGAATTGTAACCTTTTACAGCTTTATGGTTGTTCGCGCGTTTAGCTTTGACCTCTGCGCAAAGGAATGTAGAGGTCTTTTTTTAATGGCACCAAAGTCAGAGCTTCCAGTTAACTTTGGACTTGAGGAAACAGAATTGACAGGTGAATCTTGGTTGAAATCAAGGTTACTTTTACTAGTGATTATGTGGGAACCTTTGCCAGCACCCCAATAAACTTCTTTTTATATCCACGCCTACCTCTTTTCCTCAAGTTTAACAAAGGGGATGCGGGAGCAGGAGTGGAAGAAACAGCAACCTCACTGTGTTCACCGTGGCCAGAATCATTGGCTGAATCCTTTGGAAGAGCCCTTGATATTCGGGGCACTGACGTCTCTGAATCAGCTGGAGTAGCCTCAGCATCAGCACCTAGTTCAGCGCCGCCAGGTTTGCTGAAAGAAACGCGGGAAACGTGCAGCAAACTCCGGACCCTCCTCTCCCTCCTGAGCTCCAGTGCGGCCCGGAATCAAAGCTGCAGACCCAATCGACCCGGTGGTGGCACAAGCAATCTCCACGAAGGCGACAAGAGGCTCTCCACCGATGACTGCGGGAGACCAGGAAGAGTCAGGCACGCCTCCAGGCACATGAAGCAGAAAGAAAGACACCAACAGAGACTCCTGCAAAACCAGCAAAACCAGTGACCCACGGAGCAAAGGTAAGGCTGTAAAGTTGGCTTCAAAAACAATATGAAATTATGCCAGAGCTCCGTGCATACCATTGTTTTTTTACCGCGTCAAAGTTTCATCTCTCTAGCGGTCAATACTAGCATCAGTAGGAATGTGGGCTCGGAGCACCGCGGCAGTTCAGCTCGCTGCCGGCATGTTTCCCCGGGAGGGCTGCATTCAGTGAATGCTTTCCAGACACGGCCTGGGGCGCACTAAGCGCTCCAAGCATTTCCCAGTTCAAACCGGTTGCTTGGGCACTCAGCCCCAGCTCTGGCACGAAACTGGAATGGGTGCAACCACCCCCACCCCAGGCCCACCCATAGGAGGGACCTTAAAGTTAGTCCCACCCCAAAACTTAGTATAAGTATAGGATCTCAGTCCTTAGGTCTGTAGATTACCCAGGACCAACCTCTGAAACATATATCCTTGACGTTTGACATTCCATTAAGACTGGAACACGGAAGATATCTCCCCTGTGGTCAAGGAGTGACCGCCCTGTTCAAACAGGCACCAAAAGCATCTTTGCTTGACTGCATTTTTGAGGCTCCCACCAGACCCCGAAGAATATGTGACACAGGACATGGACTTTCAAACATCTTTGACACCAACCTCTGATCACAGCAAAGCTGAGACCCATGGGTGACACGAGAGACATGGGACCAGAACTCCTGGACATCCTGCATTTTGCTACCTGCATCAACTTCCCAAAGGTATCCTGAAGTTGTGCATTGGGGTGTTTGAAGCTCCAGACCGAGCACTTTTTGCACCAAAGCATAGAGCTCCACATTCCACGAGTGGCCCATGGGCTTGCTTTGTGCATTTCCACTCGACATGTGTTTGCGGTTCTTATTCTGTTGGCTAGGGAGCCCCCAAGAAGACAAACCTTCACTTTATTTTGCTTTTCCGGTTGCATCAGGCTTGCTCCAGCTTCCCTGCAAAGGAGAAGTTCCACAGATCTTGCGGGTCTGCACCAAAGCCAAACTTGACATCCTGCATTGGTTGCATTTGCCAAGGCTTGTTGGGTCCAATCCAGATACCAACACTGTAGTCAACTAGATCCTTTATGGGTCAGGTCGAATCCAGCTCCTGGTTGTCATCAACACCTCCTGGTCCTTGTGGCAGAAGATACAAGCTTCACATTTTCACATGATATCACCCAACATCTGGTGGCATCTTCCTATCGCTGACCTGGTCACTGGCAAGTGGCCCAGACTCTATCCCTTCTGCTTTAAGGTTCTACAGATCTTTCATCCACCCTTGGACCCACCTGCACACTTTTCCTCTGGTCGCCTGCAGCACTTCTTTGCAGCTCTCCATTGTAATTGATGATGGAACCAGACACCAAAAGAGACCTATGCACCCGGCTTCCCTGCGTGAGGAAACACAAGTACTCTGGTAGTCTTGAGGGTATTGGCCCTCCTAGTGTCTAAGTATAAAAGGGCTCTATGGTAGTTCATTTAGAAGTGTCCTTAAATTGTAAATTTATAACTTGTTTGTTTCCCATAGAAAGTCAATGGTAACCCGCAGCTGTGTTTTGACACTGCACGCGTCTCCTGTGGGCCTTCTACATACTAACCCTTGGTTGTTTAGAGTAGCCCCAGCGATTCCACAGGTCCCAGGCCTGCTTTCTAATTCTCACATGGTTCTTATACCACTATTTTAGTATATGGTTTGTGAGGCCCCCAGTGCAAAACGTGTACTGTACAACTTACTGTATGCTGATTAAGTAACTTGTATTGTACTTTTACTTCTGACCTCATAAAGAGTGCAGAGGGGTTGTGTTTAGAATTAATACATATATATTCGATATATACCTTGCGTGGTGTCCTTTCATTTGGTACTTAAGGGATTATAATTGGTTAAACAACTGGCTCAATTCGCTCTCTGAAGTCTGAGTCTGAAGACTGCTTGCCACTGCTTCCCCTAGGATAGCTTTCTATAAGGTTGACTTTACAACCACCATCAATAAGGGTCGATTAGACTGGTGCAAGGTGCCCACTAGAACTAGTGGACATCATATGCCAGGCTCACTTCTCAAAGCACCCACAATGAAAGTTACTGCAGCGATGCAGATTGGGCACCTGCTAGCAAATAAAATAAGTCAAACGCTGCCATGACACGAGGTGGGTACCCGCTATGGAATCAGCCAAAGCGTGGGAATCCCTACAACCCTCTGAAATAATCGCACTCTGAAAATATAAACACTGGTTAAAATAAGGAAAGCACTCTGCAATAAGGCGCTAGGAGTCACAGCTCCAGCAAGGTCAGGAACCAGCACAGAACAGGCATCACCAGCAAGCCAACCCAAACGGGGTCACAGCCTCTATATTTATATCACAAAAAGTCTTTGTTTTGAAAAGCCATAAGTCACTGAACCCAGCCAGAACCAATTCTGTGTGGCTCTCGGGTATTTTTATTACCAGGCTGTATCCTGCCTTTCAGGGAGAGGGGGTCAGCTATCAGATGCACAGTGGGAGATGGAACCATCATTTACGTTGCCAGGCACAGCCCTGCTCAGTTCAAAGAGTCACCCCTCCCTATGCTCTGAATGCAGATCTCTCTCTCCAGCCAGGTCTGACCCAGCTGGCCCAGCTGCTCCAAAACCAGATGGCCAATACAAGTACTAGCAAAGCCTACTGGAAAGATTAGGCGAGAAAATACCTCATTTCTGGAAGAGCTATTTTCGAATACAGGATATACATATAATCCTTAGATGTATCTCAAAATCCTGAGCTCAGGCATATCAAATTTTAATTTCCTATCATGTTCCTGGGATCGGTTAGGATTATAGAATGTAATACTCGGACTGCCCATTCTGGTCTAGGAGAACTGATAGCCTCACAATAGTAAACAGTGAAATGGAGGGTAACTCGCTGTCAGAAAATGCTACACAGACCTAAGCATGTTCTTCCTGTCACATACTTGTATCAAACAAGGGTTCCCTGTAATGAAGATAATGAAACCCCTAGGTCAGGGAAAAGGCAGTGTGTAAGAATCAACCCAGGCGGTAACAAACAAAACTTGCCCACATAATAGTGATAGGACGCAATAACCTACTTCCGTAGAAAAGACAGTTTATTTTAATGAAACAAAGTACATAAAAATCCACAAAAGCAATTGTCTTAAAAAAAATTTTACAAAATATATGAGAAAATACAATACACATAACCAAATAAGGAAATACAATAAAAGCAATTAGGACACAATAATCACAATTTCATAATAACATAGTATCAGTTCTTGAATTAATTATAAAATATGTTGTCAACGCGCGCTTCGGCGACCAGCGCTTTCTTCAAGACAAACAAGTTTTCAGGTTCCTAAATACAAAAGCATAGTTACTGATCCAGAAGTACATTCATTTACTTCAAACAACAGAAAAACAATAACTCATATTTATAGTTCAATACAATATTCAAAACAACCGTCATATTATAACATCTTATGAAAACTGTCAAGGCATAACAATTGGAAGTAGGTGAAGGTATAATGCGAACCAAACAGATAAGCAAGTAATAGCCCAATTGGGGAGGAAAATGGGAAATACTGACTTCGGTGCTCGTTTAGGGAAGTTAACGCAAAATTGGATGTCAAGGATAGGACAGTAACAATAATCTCATGGTGAACAAACGATGATAGACAAATACACAGAGATGCATGTAGATTTATCAAGGACAGAGAGAGTATGGGGGAATATAAAGGATATAGTTCTTTTGTCTCTCAGTTTATTCTGACTGTTAATTGTAATTTGATTATTGATATTGATATATATTTAACACAAGCCAAATTATTTCTTACAAGATTATACTAAATGCTACACAAGGTATGTTAATCTAATCAGCTACTTGTAAGTTCAGGTAATAACAAACAAGCACAGATATACTTACTTGAGAGCTAATACATCGACACAATTTGCGTTATTTGGCACGACTTCTCACATAAGGGAGAAACCTCTGAAAAATGGAAAGGTGCTATTAATTAGGATCACCAGGAACACCAGGAGCGGAACAACTTACCTGGGACGCCAACGGGCGGTGCCGTGAGGTGAACGGCGGTACTTTCACTGGCAGAGGGGGAGCGCCGGGAGACTCCCCGTACTACAGCCCCCAGCAGCCTCAGGGGCGGCGTGCCCGTGACGTGCCTGGAGCGCTCGGAGGCGCTAGATAAACGCTGACCTCCCATGAGCCCAGGGGGAACACCAGGAGCGGAACAACTTACCTGGGACGCCAACGGGCGGTGCCGTGAGGTGAACGGCGGTACTTTCACTGGCAGAGGGGGAGCGCCGGGAGACTCCCCATACTACAGACCCCAGCAGCCTCAGGGGCGGTGCGCCCGTGACGCGCCTGCAGCGCCCTGAGGCGCTAGATAAACGCTGACCTCCCGTGAGCCCAGGGGGGAACACCAGGAGCGGAACAACTTACCTGGGACGCCAACAGGCAGTGCCGTGAGGTGAACGGCGGTACTTTCACTTGCAGAGGGGGAGCGCCGGGAGACTCCCCTTACTACAGCCCCCAGCAGCCTCAGGGGCGGCGCGCCCGTGACGCGCCTGGAGAGCCCGGAGGCGCTAGATAAACGCTGACCTCCCACTCGCCCCACGAGTCGCACGCGGGAGCGACGGGGAAAAGCCCAGGACAAGGGCGGGACAGTCTTTGGCAGTCGTTGGCAGGAGGAGGCAGGGCAGGGCCAGAGACCCTGCTCCTCGCAATGGGGAAACGCAAGTTGACTGCTAACGTCGGAGAAGGTAAGAAGGCCAAGGTTCCTAGGAAATCTGAGACTATCATATCTTACCTGACCTCTGCTGTGGGGGCTCTTAATGATGAAATTGCAAATGCGGAAAAAGAACTGGGACTTGGCCAGCCCACTCTAGAGCCCGGGGACCTAACTGACCGAGTTGTACCCGAGTCCGCATCTCATATTCCACTGGAGCCCAATGTTGTTGTTAGGGCTCCTACCATTCCTCCTGCACCCAGGATTACCACCTCACCTCCTCAACCAAGTACTGAAACTGTATATCCTGAACTGGCTAACAACATACCACCTAAAGCCAAACACAAACAAGGCAAGGTAAACCGTAAGGGTGACTCAGGTAGTGCGGACAAACTGATTTCCGAGGATGGTCACGCCAACCTGGTCGAATTGATCGAGGGCTTATTTGAATCGCGGCTGGAACCATTGTTGGTAAACATAGCGAAAGACATTGTGAACACCCTGAAAACATGTGTGAATAACATTATGATTAAATGCGACAAGATTGATAAATATTTATATGAGCGCAATGCACACAGCGAATCGCACCTTAAAAGCAACTTAACACCTGAGCAACAAGGGAGGGTCTCCACGACAACTAATGAGACAACTAATGAGCCAGTTAGCTCGCATATGCAGCCACATAGCACTAACTGTGCCCCCATGGTCATAGGACATGATGATAGGATTGCATCATTACGGGGGGCACAAAAGGCTGACGGCGCGGGGGTAGGGGCATCAAGTGTGGTAGCGACTCCAATAGCCCAGGGGCACCAATTCAATGATCCTCGTAAAAGACAGACCCGAGCAGTGGATCTTCCACCAGATGCTGCCCGTTTAGTCGGTATTTTGACCGGGATCCCGTGCCTTAAACCACACCAGAGTGAATCTGAGTCCGAGCTGCTAAA
The DNA here is from genome assembly GCF_964263255.1 of Lissotriton vulgaris. Taxonomy (NCBI): domain Eukaryota; kingdom Metazoa; phylum Chordata; class Amphibia; order Caudata; family Salamandridae; genus Lissotriton; species Lissotriton vulgaris. Next base: position 48,657 of record NW_028255752.1, on the reverse strand, counting down.
TAGAACTAGAAATTTGTGTTCACAGTTCAGTAGTGGGAGTGTGGACGTGGGCAGACACATTATAGCTGCTCGAAGGGTGGATTGGGTGGGAAGAAGGGTCAAATGCATTCCGGGAGATTGTGTAATTGTTAACTTTAACAGAAGTAACATAGCAGATACTCTTCTCTGGGATGGTTCTGATCTAGTTGGTGTTGGTATCGGACCACTCCCACTAGGGTATTTTTATCCCCCTCCCACAAACCCTCAGCCAAGATTATCCCACCCACCTATCCCACAACTGATAGGAAAAGCAGGACGGATAAGGGCTCCGTCACATATAACCTACCAAACCCACCAGGCTCTACTGCGGGTGAGTTAAATCCCGTAGTAGCTCCACCCACGCAAGAACACTACACTGGCAGTCAGGGGACTGGGATCTTACTTAGTAATAGGTTCTCCCCCCTTTCTACTGACTCTCCCCTAGATTCCAACGATTGACAACGATCCGCCGTGCACTCTATCATGGAGGTCACCCCTGCACGTAGGAATCGCCACATACCAGTGGTAAGCTGGAACATCGCAGGGCTAGGGAAGAAAGCCACAGACGCTAGATGGTTAAACTTTGTGTCCCAATATGAGATTTTGGGCTTCCAGGAAACTTGGGATGTCAGTGATAACATTTTCTTGGACGGGTTTCAGAGTTTTTCAGTCAAGGCAACCCCCGGGGAGGGTGGCAGGCACAAAGGAGGGGTGCACATACTTTCATCTTTAAAATTGACGGGTGTCACTAGTAAGATTGATTGTACCTCTGATAATATCTTATGCATCTAGTGGGCCAGACCAAATTCCCCATTAACTTTGATAGTTAATCACTTTAATGCCCCTACAAGGGAAAGAAACTGTTCACACTTGAAGTCCCTATCCCTGTTTTTATCATCATATAAGTCAAAGCAACATGCTTCATTCGATATCCTGTTAATAGGAGATTTGAACGTCCATCCATGTGGCTGGAGTTGCTTGGCCAAAGAGGTACTGGGCCCCCCGGGAGCTGTCAGTACTCACTTTGAGCACACCGCACAGGGGGCGGACTTGGAATATCTACTTGCAAATCTAAATTTATATGAGGCTGAAGGGTCATGGGGAGATGAGAGGGCACCGACTTTTGTAGGTAGGGATGCCAGTACAATTATCGATTACATCTTCATTACTCCCGGGCTAATCGACATGGTGGTATCCTATGAAGTGTGTACTTCCCCTTTCAGTGACCATAATCCCGTAGTCCTGACCATGGACATGGTTAGCAACATTGTCACCCAGGTTGAGCGTCTGGGGGACAGTGGTGACACCCTTGTCCCTAGGGAGCGGGGCCGCAGATTAAATTGGGCAAAGGTTGTCCCTGAGAACTTTATGGACAACCTCCTACACAACAGACAAGCTGACATTACAATTTGCACGGACAGCACATCTGAAGGCACTGCCATCAATAGTTCCTTCACTTCTATATGTACAGAAATCAGCCATGCCTGACGACCACAAAGATACGAGCGGATTCATCTAGCCCTAGATGGTTCGACAGGGAGTGCTCAAAAAAACATAATGCTCTCCTTCAGGCTCTTAAACAGCAGCCAAGAGATAGGGAGTTGGTGGGCAGGCTAAGAAAAGAATATAGGCAGGCTACCGAGACACGTAAAAAAACAATAAAAAGTGAGGCCTGGGATAGCTTAACAACGGTCAGTGTACTGAGAGACAGTTCCCAATTCTGGTTGATTTTAAATCACCCTTATTTCGCCATCTCAAATAACACCGTTCTGGATTGTGTGATTCCCGAGGATGCCTGGGTGAATCATTTTAGTAAAATATATAATAGCGAAGATAGCCCAGCCACACCCCATCCCCATCAGCCTTTGACTGAAGCATCTCCTCTGTCCTTTTCTGAATTTGAGGTTATCAGGGCAATTGATGAAATGACTAAACATAAGGCCCCGGGACCAGACGGTGTCCCTGCAGATCTTTACAGCTCCCAGTCACCACTGTGGGCCAAATTTCTAACTAACGTTTTTAATTCAACTGTTAATGTGGGATTCTCAAAAACCTGGTCCACCTCAACCATTATCCCTATATTTAAGAAGGGCTCCAGATCCGATCCGGCCTGTTACAGGCCGATCTCGCTAATCGACTCTGCCGTAAAGATTCTTGGCAGAGTCATTCTACACAGACTAGGCGATATCATTAAGGAGAAGGGGGTGCTCTCCGACCTGCAGTATGGTGTCAGAGAGAAACGAGGTACAATAGAGCAGTGTTTGAACCTCCACATGCTGGTCAGTAAATATACTATGGCAAAGGAGGGCCATTTATATCTGGCCTTTATGGACCTCTCCTCGGCCTTCGACTTGGTCAATAGGGCCAAGTTATGGGCCATACTGGCTGGCATTGGGATTGATCCCCCTCTGGTAGATTTCTTGGCCGCACTTCACGCAGACCTATTAGCCACCATTAGAACTAACCGTGAAGGCAGTACCACCAGACCTTTTAGTTCAAGAAGAGGTGTGAGGCAGGGCTGTATTTTAGCCCCACTTCTGTTCTCCCTTTATATCAACTCCCTAGATAAAGCTTTGGAGGGGTCCACACCTACGTTCCCTCTAAGGCGCGCGCACCGCTCCTGACCTCACCGCGCACCACCTAGCGTGGAGCGCGCACACAGTCAGGAAGTCGCGCCGCCGGCCGCTTTGAAAGAAGCGAGCAGCGCGAATGCGGCAGAGCGGTCGTTAGGCGTGCAGGTAAGGAGGTGGGGGAGGGCTTTCCTAACAAAAGAGTAGACAGTTTCCAAACATACGCTTTTGTTAGGAAAGCGCGGGGAAGACTCTGGCATTTTGCTTAAGTATTACTGTTAATCGGAGCCCGTGAAGGGGCTCTGATTAACAGCAATACTTAAACAAATGGCCAGAGTCTACCCCGCCCTCCCTCATAGCCTCAAGACCTGGCCTTGGAGATGATTTCACCAGCGTCATCAGACCAATCAGTACCGGCTGTGGTAATGGTATGCGTTGTAACGCATGCGTTATAAAGAATGTTTACTGCTCAGATAGTCACTTTCTTGATCTCTTAATAGGTATTTAACCACGTGACCAGTACTACATTTATGTGTGAATCAGACCATATATTAGGGCTTTGCATCGCATTAAGTAGCTGTACTCCCGTGCCAATATATGGGGGGATCCCCTTGCCTACAACCTATGTGTTTTCCAGACTATTAGCTTTTGTCAACAAACACTTTCAAACTTGGCAAAAAAGCAAAGGGAAGCTATCTTCGACATGGTCACTGGGGATAACGTGCATGTGCTACCTCTGCACATCCATTTCCTATTTGAAATCTACCTTATCACCCACAATGATGTTACTGCAGAATGGATCGGACAAGCTAGCTTTAATTTGATTAACTTTATGATGCCAAAGAGTTCATCAAAACGGCATAAAGTGTTGATAAAATATTTACTTCAAAGCACAAATCTTATATGCACTTGAAAATAGGCATTAAAGGACCTTTAATAGTGCTTTGTCTGCTTTATGGTACCTTGCATTAAGTGGGTCTCCCACAGGTGGCACATGGTGTTCCCAAGCTAACACCCATGGTTTTTGATGAAAAAATACAAATATTGTTAGATAAGGCTTGGTACAAAAAAAGTCTCCTTGAGGCAGGTGCTAAGTAGAAGTAATCATTACATTTCTCTTAACTTTTCACACATTGTATGTGGGTTGAACTTTACATCACACATGCAATGTGTGAAAACTCTAAACGTTTGTCTGCGCATAGTATTTTCTAAAGGCAAGGAACCATTCCAGGACAAATTCTGTGCTAGACATCACACATTAATAAATTAAGTATTTCTAAAGCTCATACACATTCCATAAGGCATCTGAGCACTGATGCAGTTGTAGCTAACTGGTGGGCAGATTATGAAAGTTAGATAGATTTCCAAGGCAAAAAGCCAGGTCTTCAAAGTTTTACGGAAAGGAAGATGTAGCTCTAAACCGGATATGGATAAAGGAAGAGTTTTCCAGATCTTAGCTACTGTGACCAAGAAGGCTTTCCTCCCCTCTTGCTCTTCTGTATGTCGAAACTACCATCATGTTTTTATTGGTTGATTGTAATTATCAATTAGGGATATAGAGGAGGAAGATGTTTCTGATTCCTGCTGGTCCTATATTGAGTAGTGCCTTATGAACAATGCACAAAAGTTTAAATAGAATTCTTGCTGACAGCCAATGCAAATATATAAATCGCTCCAAGTTTGCTGACCTAGTAAAGATGGAAGGCTGAGCCTGCCTGCCTGGTGTGTCTGTTCCTGCGTGTGCATAGGCAGTGCCACTTTTCCTCGTGTTTATGTTTGTTGCTGCCACTGGCCTCTTAATCTTTATTTGGGAGTGTGTAGTTTCTTTCCACTGACGCACAGCAGGAGAAAAGCCTCTGTGGAGCAGTTATCAGAACCCCTTCCCAGCGTGAGAAGCTGGGTGGGGTAGGTGGGTGGGAGGTAGGTGGGCAGTGGTGGGTAAGGCGGATAGAGGGGCCAGTTCCTAATAGCCGTTTGAAATGCTCTAGGGCACGGTGGGTTCGCTGATTCTCAGTGATTTCTGGAAGTTTATCTCGCTGTTTGTCTTTTTCCAATTTCGCGGGAGGGAGCCTTGGGAGGGGGTCGAATCGCGGGCTTCCAACTCTGCCTGACATCCTTCAGAGTTTGTTCAAGTCAACTAACTGAACACGAGTCCATTGAGTAGTAATATTAAATGTTCTGCCGGTCTGTCGCCTGAGTTATCCGGTTGAAATGCGCTAACCAAAAGCAAGTGGGGCAGAGGGCAGGAGGGCACCAAAAGCGAGTGGGGCAGAGGACAGGAGGGCACCAAAAGCGAGTGGGGCAGAGGGCAGGAGGGCACCAAAAGCGAGTGGGGCAGAGGGCAGAAAGGCACCAAAAGCGAGTGGGGCAAAGGGCAGGAGGGCACCAAAAGCGAGTGGGGCAGAGGGCAGGAGGGCACCAAAAGCGAGTGGGGCAGAGGGCAGGAGGGCACCAAAAGCGAGTGGGACAGAGGGCAGGAGGGCACCAAAAGCGAGTGGGGCAGAGGGCAGGAGGGCACCAAAAACGAGTGGCATTTGGCGCCGCAGACACGCGAGGTTCGGTTCCTGGCGCACATAGCCATGGTTGCAGCGCACAGAGACCCTCCACTGCCGCACACAGAGGAAAATAATTAGAGGGATCATTGGTCCACACCAGATATTCCATACGTGGGGGGGTCCGCAGTACCCGTACTCCTCTACGCGGATGACGCTGTGCTCTTAGCCTGTACAGGGGTGGGGTTACAGAGGCTTCTCGACGCATTTGGCCACTTTATGTCTTCGTTGGACCTTTTGGTCAATAACAAAAATTCACATATCATGATGGCAGGGAAGCGACCTAGGCCAAAAAAGTTGAAATCTTTTAACTGCTGCGAAGAGGGGATTTCGAGGGTACAAGTGTTTACCTACTTGGGTGTGATATTTGAAGAGAAGGGCTCTTGGACCCCACAGGTGGATGCGAAATCTCTAGCTGTCACCAGATCCACCTCCGCACTTTTGAGTTTTGATAAGCGTCTTGGGTCTCGACCGATGGAGGCATTATTGAAGGTTTACGAAACCAAATGTTTATCTATAGCCTCCTATGGAGCTTCATTGTGGGGTTACTCTCATTGTGGCAAACTACAGACAGCAGAAAATCACTTTCTTAGGTTTTTATTGGGTGTTCCACAATCCACAGCAGTCCTATCAATACACACTGAGTTAGGGTTGGGATATATCACTGATTTCCTCCAACTAGCGCCCCTAGTATGTTGGACCAAAACCTGGCTGAACAAGGACATTACAATAAACCATACTATTCTTGGGGACTGTATGTCCTTGGATAACGCCTCAAAGATCCCGTGGCTGAAATACATAAAGGGAGAGATGGGCAGACTTGGCAGGCCTGACCTTTTTAGTCACCCAAACACTATACTTAAGGAAGACCTGAAATGGATCAAAGAAAACTTTATGTTGAGGGCAGCCCAAACACGGGAGGAGAAAGAACTAACTAAACCTAGAGTTAGAGCCAACTTCCTCCTTCTGACTACGCCCCAAATTGAACCTTATCTAAAAATCAGAAGCGGACCATTCCATCGCCATTTGCTCATTAGATTTAGGCTCAATATAATCCAATATTCTCTGGGTGATTTCCCTGTGTGGGGCGTTCCTGACGAGACTACCCCATGTAGCTGCGATAATTTTTCTGAGCAAACCCTCATGCATTTTGTCATGTTTTGCAGCCACTAGAAAGAGAGTAGAATGAGGTTTTTGGCACCCATTTTAAGAGACGCTGGTTTTGTTCAGGTACTTCTTGCTCTACTTTATCTCCAGTTATTAGGTAGTACCAGGACAATCCTCGGGGTTGCTAGCTTCCTGGTCGCAGCCATGCGTACGAGGACCAGGATGCTATCCCCGAGGCAATTGGAAGGGTGACTCCACCATCTTGTATTCGCTGCTATTGTTTTTTAACAATTTTTAAACTTTTTATCATTTTTATACTGTGTATGAATTATAATGGCGTGAATTTTTATGTACATTGGACATTGTCACAGATTTGGACCCTCGAATGTCTTTTAACCTTATGAACTTTGTTACATTGTAATCAATTTTTAAATTCATGCTGTCTTGCTGCTTTTATGATTTTAAATGTAATCGAATAAAGCTTGTTTTGACTGACTGACTGAGGATCAGCAATTAATTTTAGCGCAGAGGGCAGTGATATATTCACTGCAACATTAAGGGAGAGGGTAATATCTCCTAGTATATTGTGCTAACTAATTAGTTTAGCAAACTCCTATGATAAAGCCTAAGATGCCTTGCATTTCTCATGGTTTACAAAAGGCAGTAGGTTATCCCTAACAAGAATATTAAGACGGCCAGATTAGAGAACTTTCAAGACATATTGTAGTAAGTAGATCGGAGACAACGATGTTGAAGAGAGGATTTATTGTAACAGGTGCTGCGCAGCAGCTCACAGCCAAGCAGGTAATCAAACTGTGTCAGTAATTCAAAATAGATTCCAAATAGAACAGAGGGGACAGAGGAAGGAACAGAGAGGACAAGGGTTCCAGAAAGACTAGAAAGAGAACATGGGCAAAAGCATAGGCAAAACACTACACATATTTAGACTGATGCGTGTAAATGGTTCAACATTATTAGATTTCAGTTGAAGTCTGGATAATCTTTATAGATTTCGAGTCTCTAAAGGGCAAGATAAACAGAGGCGAAGATAATGTTAAAAACTAAAATTGTAATTTTTATTTCAGAGTAGTTTGTGTTACTAGCGAGGAATATTCCCTACCTCGAGAGGGGTTGTTTACGTGTTAAAATTTGGTGGCGAAGAATGACAATTTGATAAAAACGCACTCTCTTGTATATCCTTTTTTCAATTGGTCAGCTGTGAAATAAAGAACGGAGGACTATATCAAACAAGTGTTATCAAAACACAACTGGGTGGAAGGGACAATAATAAGCTGTTCATAATATGGAGAACGTACCATATATATAAAACAAACATGCCTCGCCTCCACTTTTCCGAACCGGCATGGATAGGTTAGCTTTAGTTAGCTTTTTCCGTTACTAAAACGTGAAAGAAAACCAAGATGGAAATTTTTTTTTTAAAGACCTACGTCTTAGGAATAGTAGCAGTGATGGGCTGTTTTTTATTGATATTGGAATTTCGTTCCAAGTGCATGAAATGTTAATTTGGAATCAAATATAACCCCCAAATCCCTAACTTTGTCCACCGGTGATGGACAGTTACCTAAACTATCAGGCCACCACTTATGTGACCAAATGCTGGGCTCTTCCCCTAGCAGCATAACCTCTGTTTTATCACCATTCAGTTTTTTGGCAGTTTAGTTGAATCCAGCAGTTGACTTGTACTATGTAGTTGCTAAACTTGTCCGTTGTTTCGTCTGTGTTGTGAGAGATCGACACCAATATTTGGGTGTCATCGGCGTACGAAATAGTAAGAAACCCACAGTTTCTGATGATGGCTGCTATTGGGGAAACATAAATAATAAAGAGGGTGGGGCTCAGGGATGAGCCCTGTGGCACCCCCCAAGGACACTGAAAGGATTTAGATATATAGTCCCCTAGTTTGACTGAAAAGGTTCTCCTCCCCAGGAATGATGAGATCAATGCAAGTGCTGATTCATGCAAACCTATTTCTGCTAGACGAGTCAGGAGTATATCATGACTCACGGTGTCGAAGGCTGCCGACAGGTCTGAAAGAATCAAGGCAGCCTTCCCACCTGCATCCACTACACTCCTGAGTCCCTCTGCTGCCATGACGAATGCGGTCACAGTCATGTGTTCTTCCCTGAACCTGTACTGTGAATGATCTAAGGCATGGGGAGATCTAAGAAACCGTGCCAGCTGTGTCTTCAAGAGCTTTTCCAACACTTTTGCCGGAAAAGGTAGTCTTGAGATCGGCCTGTAGTTTGCCGAGTCTAGCGGATCCAAGTTAGGCTTTTTTACTAGCAGTAAAACAGATGCTGCTTTCCAGGCATCTGAGAAACAACTTGTCTGTAATATCTTAGCAAAGAGCAGGTGAAGCTGTTCGCTGAGCAGCTCCGGGAACAGATGTAGGACTCTAGGTGGACCAGAGTCCGTGAGGCCCCCTGACTTAGTTGTCAATATTGTTTGGCATATTAGTTCAACTGCCGGGGTCGCAAACCGAATCCCTGGGTTCCCGGTTTCTGTGCTACTGCTAGAGTTGCAGTGTACCTTTGCTGGAGACAGATTCGAATTGTTGGTAGTATTGGCGGAATCTGATTTTACCTTATTGATAAAAAATCGGCCTAGTGTGTTACATAGTCCAGGGCAAACTTCTTTTTGTTTATTTGAGACAGGATTTGTCAATTTTTTAACTGTAGCGAACAGTTCTTTACTAGAGTGTTTAGTATCACTTATTTTATTTGTAAAATAGGCAGTTGCCAAGGTTTCACAGTAGTTTTCATTAGCCGCTACCTCGTAGTTTACCCTCCATTTCCTTTCGGCCCTCCCCTATGTCATCTTTTGGAGCCTCAGCCTCTCCGAGAACCAAGGTTGTGACCTGTTATTCCTCCTTAATTTTGTGGGGCAGCAATTGCGGTCGCGGATTTGATCCAGGTGTTTACTTGAACTGTGGCTGTGTTACTATTATAGTCTAGATCAAGTATGGTCGCAGTGAGATGCTCCTCTAATCTGTTCATTTTTGCCCAATCTTGACATGTATAGTGAATACCCTGGGTGGCCCTTATAGTTTTTACTTGTTGTACTGTTAAGGAGAATTTTTTGACTTTATGGTCTGACCATGGGAGCGGAATTATGTTGTCAATTTTGATATTAGTATTAGAGGAGAAAATCCCGTCAAGTATATCAAGGAGCAGCCGGCCATTGTCTCAGAGATTAAAATTATGTTTTTATCCGTGTCTTTTTCTAGGTGTAGACTAAAATCCCCCAGAATAGTATAATCTGCCCCTTTTATACTGGACTCTAGAAAAGGGCCAGGTAGTTGTGTCCGGGGGTTTTTCGCCTTTGGTGGTCTTTAAAGCAGAAGGCCTTCAAAGGTATAGTTTTTTGTGATGGCAATCTGGAATGTCTGATGTCATCGGTGGCGGGGATGAGGGCAGTTTTGTTGCTGTGGTTCCTGCAGAACCCGGACTGTGATGGGTCCAGAATGCTGTTTTCCTCAAGGTAGTGAGGTAGTGAGTCAGTTGCTTGTTGACGGTCTTCTCTATGACCTTCGCCAGAAATGAGTGCAATGAGATGGGCCGGAGGTTCTTGCGGTCCTTGGGGTCCGCCTTGGTTTTCTTGAGTAAGGCGTTAATCTCTGCGTGCTTCCAGCTCTCCGGGAAGGTTGCTGTCTCAAAGGAGATGTTGATGACTTTCCCGAGATGGGGTGCGATGGTGGTGCTGGCTTTGTTGAAGATGTTGTGTGGGCAGGGGTCTGATGGAGATCCGGAGTGGATGGTGCTCATGACCTTGATGGTGTCGTCGTTGTTTTTGTTGGTTCAGGAGAGTAGGTTGTTGGTGCGGATGGTGGTCGTGGGGATGGAGTTTCAGTGGATGTCGTGGCAGTCGTGTTGTTGAAGCTGTTGTGGATGTCTGCGATCTTGCGTTGGAAGAAGGTGGCCAGCGAGTCGCGGAGGAGAGATGTCATTGGTGTTGGAGCTGGGGTTCCTTCACTATGTTGAAAAGCTCTTTGCTGTTGTGTGCGGTGTTGTCTAGGTGGTCTTTTAAGGAGGCCCTTTAGGCTGATCTGATGAGGTGATGGTGTCTGCGGGTGGTGTTACTGTGGGCTGTGTAGCTGTCCAGTGTCCAGTGTTCGGCAGGTTTGCTTGGAGGCCTGGAGCTCTTCAGTGAACCAGGTGGCTTTCTTGCTGGTGTGGGTTTCTTGAGTGGGGAGAGGGTGTTGGCGCCATCATCAATCCACTGGCTGTAGTTGCGGGTGGCGGTGTCAGCATTGGTTGGCTCGGGGTGGGCTCATGGCTTGGGTGGTGGTTAGTTGGTCTTCGGTGACTTTGCTCGAGCAGCAACGAGGCATCTGGTGGGAGCGGTGATGCGAGGTGGGGTTCCGGAAGGTGAAGTGGATGCACGATGGTCTGTCCAGTGAAGTTTTGTGGTGTGGTTAATGGAGATGTGTGGGCTTGCGGAGAAGATGGATTAAAGCATGTGGCCGGCTGAGTGGGTGGGTGTTGTGACGAGTTGTTTTAGTCCCAGGTTGGCTATGTTGTCGATCAAGGTGGTGGAGTTGTTCTCGAGGTGGAAGTTCAGTTTCCTGAGGAGGATGTAGTCCATGGAGGGGAGGGCGTGTGTACTGATGAAGTCGGCAATGGTGTCACTGAACTGTGGTCGGGGTCCGGGGGGTCTGTAGATGAGGGTTGCTCTGAGGGTTGTGTTGGGGTCAGTGTGGATCTGGAAGTCCAGGTGTTCTGTGCTGCTAAGGGTCATCGGTGTTATTCGAGACTCTAAGGGTGTACCTGTGGATGATGGTGATTCCTCCTCCTACTCCGTTGGTGAGGTCCCTGCAGGTGATCTTGTAGCCATCCAGGATGGCTATGGCGATGTTGGGGGCCGAAGAGGTGAAGGTGACATCCGGGGAGGTTGAGTTGAGTAGGTCCAAGGGTTCATTGGCCCGTTTGCGGGCGGAGTTGAGGAGGTTGTATCTGAGGTAGTTGTGTTCTTTCCTGGTTGGTGGGTTGACAGATTGGATGCTAGAGTAGCTGCAGTTCCAGCAGGAGAAAGGTCCTTGTGTGCGCTTTGGGGCAGCCAGGCAGCAGGTGCGTAATCGTCTGGCATTGAGGGTGCGGGAGTTGTAGCAGAGTCGGGCGTCATGGTGTTTGTGGGGGTCAGGGGTTCTGGGATAGGTGCGGTCCAGGCGTAGATGGGCACAGATGTGCTTGGTTTTGTCGTGCCTTTGGCACGCCAGTGGTGCAGCTGCCATAAGAAGGGAAGGTGGTAGGGAGGAGCAGCTGGGAGGTGGGAGCAGGCGAATGGGAGAGCCGGGGATGCGCCGCAGAGGACACAGTGACGGGAACAGGCGGATAGAGAAGGAATGGTCAGAAAAGGACAAGGTAATGGCACAGATGGGAGGGGGAACAAAGAACCAACAGTGAACTTACAAGCACAAAAAGAATTGAGAAAAAGCACAAGAAGACCAACGGTGAAATTACAAAGCACAGATTACAAAAACTTAAACAATCGAACCACGAGCAGGAGCAGAGAGGGCCTAGAACACCTGACAGCAGACGCGTCAGCAGGCTAGGACACAGGCACACAGGCGGAGCTGTGCGGTGTGGGGAGCGACCTTCCAAGGGTCACTCTCACTGCCACGGGAAGGAGGAACAGCTGGGAGGTGGGAGCAGGCGAATGGGAGAGCAGGGGATGGGACCACAGGTGACGCAGCTGCAGGAACGGACTGGTAGAGAAGGAATGGGCAGAAGTGGAGAGGGCACGGTAATGGCACAGATAAGAAGGGAAACAAATAACCAACAGTGAACTTACAAGCACAAAAAGAGTTGACAAAAGCACAAAAAGACCAAAGTTGATCTTACAAAGCACAGATTACAATAATGTAAAGAACTGTACCACAACCAGGAACAGAAAGGGCCTAGAACCCCTGACTGCAGATGTGGCAGCAGGTTAGGGCATGGGCACACAGGCGGAGCTGTCCGGTGTGGGGAGCGACCTACCAAGGGTAACCACGGAGCTGCTGCCATAAGAAGGGAAGGTGGGAGAGGAGGAACAGCTGGGAGGTGGGAACGAGAGCGGGGGTGGGCCACAGGTAATGCAGCAGCAGGAACGGGCGGGTAGAGAAGGAATGGGCAGAAATGAAGAAGGCACGGTAATGGCACAGATGGGAGGGGGGAACGAAGAACCAACAGTGAACTTACAAGCACAAAAAGAATTGTCAAACAGCATAAGAAGACCAACGGTGAAGTTGCAAAGCAGAGAATACAATAACTGAAAGAACCAAACCACGAGCAGGGAGGGCCTAGAACCCCTGACCGCAGAAGCAGCAGCAGGCTAGGACACAGGCACACAGGCGGAGCTGTGCGGTGTGGGGAACGACCTACCAAGGGTCAAGGGTCGCTCTCACTGCCGCACAGCGGCCGCCATATGAAGGGGAGGTGGGAGGGAGGAGCAGCTGGGAGGTGAGAGCGGGCGAATGGGAGAGCAGGGGCCGGGCTGCAAGGGATGCAGGCAGGAACGGGTGGATATGAAGGAATGGGCAGAAATGGAGAGGGCACAGTAATGGCACAGATGGGAGGGGGGAACGAAGAAATAACAATGAACTTACAAGCACAAAAAGAATTAACAAAAAACACAAGAAGACCAACGGGGAACTTACAAAGCACAGATTACAATTACTTAAAGAACCGAACCACGAGCAGGAGCAGAGAGGGCCTAGAACACCTGACAGCAGACCCGGCAGCAGGCTAGGGCACGGGCACAAATGCGGAGCTGAGCGGTCTGGGGAGTGACCTACCAAAGGTCAAGGGCCAGTCTCACTGCCATGCAGCAGCCTCCATAAGAAGTGGAGGTGGGAGGGAGGAGCTTCTGGGAGGTGGGAGCGAGCATATCAGAGAGTGGGGGAGCGGGCCGCCAGGAACAGGCGGGTAGAGAAGAAATGGGCAGAAATAGAGAGGGCACAAATGGCACAGATGGGAGGGGGAACAAAGAACCAACAGTAAACTTATAAGCACAAAAAGAATTGACAAAAAGCACAAGAAGACCAACGGTGGACTTACAAAGCACAGATTACAATAACTGAAAGAACCACACCACGAGCAGGAGCAGGGAGGGCCTAAAACCCCTGACAGCTGACGCAGCAGCAGACTAGGGCATGGGCACAAAGGCCGAGCTATGCGGTTTGGGGAGTGACCTACCAGGGGTCAAGGGTCACTCTCACTGCCGCACAGCGGCCGCCATAACAAGTGGAGGTGGGAGGGAGGAGCAGCTGGGAGGTGGGAGCAGGCGAAAGGGAGAGCGTGAGGCAGGCCCCAGGGGATGCAGTCAGGAACAGGTGGATAGAGAAGGAATGGGCAGAAATTGAGAGGGCAACTTAATGGCACATATGGGAGGGGGGGACAAAGAATCAACAGTGAACATACAAGCACAAAAATAATTGACAAAAAGCACAAGAAGGCCAACGGTGGACTTACAAAGCACAGATTACAATAACTGAAAGAACCACACCACGAGCAGGAGCAGGGAGGGCCTAAAACCCCAGACAGCTGACGCAGCAGCAGTCTAGGGCATGGGCACAAAGGCCGAGCTATGCGGTCTGGGGAGTGACCTACCAGGGGTCAAGGGTCACTCTCACTGCTGCACAGCGGCTGCCATAACAAGTGGAGGTGGGAGGGAGGAGCAGCTGGGAGGTGGGAGGTGGGAGCGGGCGAATGGGAGAGCAGGGGGCAGGCCCCAGGGGATGCAGGCAGGAACGGGTGGATATAGAAGGAATGGGCAGAAATTGAGAGGGCAACTTAATGGCACATATGGGAGGGGGGAACAAAGAATCAACAGTGAACATACAAGCACAAAAATAATTGACAAAAAGCACAAGAAGGCCAACGGTGGACTTACAAAGCACAGATTACAATAACTGAAAGAACCACACCACGAGCAGGAGCAGGGAGGGCCTAAAACCCCTGACAGCTGACGCAGCAGCAGACTAGGGCATGGGCACAAAGGCGGAGCTATGCGGTTTGGGGAGTGACCTACCAGGGGTCAAGGGTCACTCTCACTGCCGCACAGCGGCCGCCATAACAAGTGGAGGTGGGAGGGAGGAGCAGCTGGGAGGTGGGAGCAGGCGAAAGGGAGAGCGTGAGGCAGGCCCCAGGGGATGCAGTCAGGAACAGGTGGATAGAGAAGGAATGGGCAGAAATTGAGAGGGCAACGTAATGGCACATATGGGAGGGGGGACAAAGAATCAACAGTGAACATACAAGCACAAAAATAATTGACAAAAAGCACAAGAAGGCCAACGGTGGACTTACAAAGCACAGATTACAATAACTGAAAGAACCACACCACGAGCAGGAGCAGGGAGGGCCTAAAACCCCAGACAGCTGACACAGCAGCAGTCTAGGGCATGGGCACAAAGGCCGAGCTATGCGGTCTGGGGAGTGACCTACCAGGGGTCAAGGGTCACTCTCACTGCTGCACAGCGGCTGCCATAACAAGTGGAGGTGGGAGGGAGGAGCAGCTGGGAGGTGGGAGGTGGGAGTGGGCGAATGGGAGAGAAGGGGGCAGGCCCCAGGGGATGCAGGCAGGAACGGGTGGATATAGAAGGAATGGGCAGAAATTGAGAGGGCAACTTAATGGCACATATGGGAGGGGGGAACAAAGAATCAACAGTGAACATACAAGCACAAAAATAATTGACAAAAAGCACAAGAAGGCCAACGGTGGACTTACAAAGCACAGATTACAATAACTGAAAGAACCACACCACGAGCAGGCGCAGGGAGGGCCTAAAACCCCAGACAGCTGACGCAGCAGCAGTCTAGGGCATGGGCACAAAGGCCGAGCTATGCGGTTTGGGGAGTGACCTACCAGGGGTCAAGGGTCACTCTCACTGCCGCACAGCGGCCGCCATAACAAGTGGAGGTGGGAGGGAGGAGCAGCTGGGAGGTGGGAGCGGGCGAATGGGAGAGCGTGAGGCAGGCCCCAGGGGATGCAGTCAGGAACAGGTGGATAGAGAAGGAATGGGCAGAAATTGAGAGGGCAACTTAATGGCACATATGGGAGGGGGGGACAAAAAATCAACAGTGAACCTACAAGCACAAAAATAATTGACAAAAAGCACAGGAAGACCAACGGTGGACTTACAAAGCACATATTACAATAACTGAAAGAACCACACCACGAGCAGGAGCAGGGAAGGCCTAAAACCCCAGACAGCTGACGCAGCAGCAGGCAAGGGCATGGGCACACAGGCGGAGCTGTGCTGTGTGGGGAGCGACCTACCAAGGGTCAAGGGATTACTACTGATACTCACTGAGCAGGGAATCCCCTATGCAATTCTATGGGAGGTCAGGCCACTTCTCACTAAAGGTAACACAGAGTGCACACACTTTACACTGGACTACAGTGTTAATATGCCCAGAGGCCTAAAACCACTAACACTACACAGAGAAAAAGGCTGGGAGAAATGCAACAAGTTGAGGGGTGAACCTGCAAAAAGGGCCAGGTCCAACAGTCAGTGACATCACTGACGACATCTCAAATGACATCACTTATCCAGAATTTGATGTTGAGGTTATCTTTTTTCTTCATCATTTCAGTTTCTCATAGTACCATTAGAACATTAGCATAAGTGGGCACAAAAAGTCGCCATTCAATACAAATATGTTATGGTTTAGAGAGTATTTCAACATTTGTATTAGCATTTCCCAATTTTCCAAGAAGCTGATTTATCTTACTTCTAGGAAATGTTTTACAGCTGATACAATACACATATGAATGTACATCCTAGAAAAAAAATTAATTACCCAGATAATGCACAATGTATATAAATATAAATTTCACCCGCACATATTTCAAATTATGTAAGTTTACAGTTGTATATATTTTTTCATAGTTATTTACAAACATCAATAAGTGGGTCACAGAATTACTTGGGAAAGAAGAGTGAAGTTACACACTGTTTCATAATACAGGGGTCACTGGTCTACAGAAGAGCCAGTATTATCAGACCTGTCCACAATCTTTATTTACACCTATTTACATTATATATCAGTGCATGAATGCAACCTCAGGTTTGTAGGTGGTAAATAGTGATACAGGTACTTTCTGGGGAGGTGTGTTGATGTTTCGACCAGTCTTCTGCAAAGAGGGTGACTTAAAACCTCTGCGTGTGGGTCTTCTTCAGGACAAGGGGGCAAGGCAACCTAGGATATGAATGGGATGAGCTAGTGGGTGTGACCTCCAAATAAGGGGTCGATTACGATGGCGGACGGAAGGACGACTGCCGGCCTGGAGTAGGCAGAAAATGCCTTTTTACAGTCCACCAGCCGCTCCCAGTCCGTCCGCCATATTAGGATGGGAAGCACTATCAAATTTCCGTACGCCGCAGAAGAACATGCACCGCCGCGTAAATACACCCGACCCCACGGCGGACGTAACCAATCCAGAGACACCGCCGTACGGATAGATGTCTCCCACCGCCCTCGAAATCACAATGGCGGAAAAGACACAGCAAATCGCAGCAGAAAAACCACCAGCCTGAACACGACGGATTCACCACAGCGGAGAGGCAAAACATTGCAGAGATACCCACCACAGGCAGATCGCCGCCGTCATGGACCCGGCTCTACACGCATTTCTGCTTCTCTTCGTGCTCCACCACCAGCAAGCATGGACCGTCACCGACAACGACGCAGGTACGCAAGCACACCAATCGCTGTCGGAAGGGGAGTACCTTGGAGGGCAGTGATATCGGGAGGGGGAGGGGCAAGTTGGGGACAAAGCATTTACGATAGCACCAATATATCAACAATGCAACTCACATCAAGGGTCACACCTTTGACCAGGTGTGGACTTCCAATTTGGATATTTCCCCTTCCCTTATCCTTGCGTGCACTTGGTCGGACCACTTTATTATTTCTTTTTCCTTTACCATAACTACCCATGTTAGTCCTGTTCTTGAGGGTAATCTTCCTGCTAGGAACTGGAATAGTGCTGACCTGGGTTCTTTTGTCGCTTTACTTAGAGCCTCTCCTCCATCGGAGGGTAATACGTTGGACACTTAAGCACTACTCAAGCGCTGGCTTGAGCTTGCTAGCGATGCCGTAGCTCCATTTAAATAGGTCAGGTTAAAGCGCCACCACGATGCACAACAATGGTTCTCAGAGGAACTTAAAATAATTAAACTTAAACTTAGACAGGCCGAGCGTGGCTGGGGACGAGCTTATGCACCTGATAAGAAGCTGGGTTTCACGTCTCTGCTCAAAGACTACAAGCTAGCTATCTTGCATGCTAAAACTTCCTATTTCTCCAAGAAGTTCATAGAGTCAGCCTCCAAGGCTAAAGATATTTTTTCTACTGTAGAAGAACTCTCGCACCCAGATAGAGTTACCATTAAACCTCCCCCCTCCCAGGCGCTCTGTGACTCCCTCAACTCTTTTTTCATTGAAAAGTTATACAAATTAAAAACAGTATCTCTTGCCTGGCCCCCTTCGACTCATCCACTCTTGTCTCCACTCCTGTTGTTCACAATCTGCAGCAACTTACACAGATCCCCCCCATTTTGGAGGATGAGTTTTTGACACTATTAACTATAGAGAGCTCTGGCTCCCCTATCGACTGCTGCCCTCCCCATGTCCTGCGTGAGGCCTTTTCTGCATGTCCCATTCCTCCGCTGAATCTTCTTAACAACTCACTTAAAATAGGCTCTGTCCCTAGTTCCTTCAAAACCACAGTTGTGGTGCCTATCCTTAAGAAACCCAACGCGGATCCCTCCCTTATGAATAACTTTCACCCTATCTCCCTTCTCCCTTACCTCAGCAAAGTTCTTGAGGCTCATGTCACTCACTGCCTGAGCTCATTTATTGAGCACTTGCAATTTCTTGACTCCCAACAGGCTGGGTTTCGGCCTGCCCATTCAACTGAGTTGATCATTCTCTCAGTGATGGAAGAGCTGCGGAGGGGGGCGGACAGTACCATCAGCCAGGCCTTGGTGTTCCTTGATTTGTCGGCTGCCTTTGACACGGTCGACCATAACATTTTGGTCGGCCGTGTCGAGGAGGCCGGCATTCGGGGATCTGCCCATGACTGGGTTCGCTCATTTGTGAGTGACCGTTATCAGGCTGTTCGCCTTTCTCAGTTCTCTGCCGACAAGGTTGGGATAACATGCGGTGTCCCGCAGGGCTCTTCTCTCTCCCTTCTTCTTTTTAATTTGTACCTTGCTCCCCTTATTCATTCCCTACGAGGCAGTAATGTCACGGCATTTAATTATGCAGACGACATTCAACTAATCCTCGATATTGACTCCTCGGACCAATCCATTTCCAACTTCCAGTCTACTCTATGCCACATCAGCGACTGGATGGGGGCAAAATATTTGAAACTTAACCCCGATAAGACTGAACTGGTTCTTATCAGGGGTACTCCAATCCGTGGAGTTCTAATTTCTGGCCTACTCCTTTAGGTCCCCCGCCTTGCCCCGCTGACTCGGCCAAAAAACCTTGTGGTGGTCATCTGTAAAGATTTGTTGATGAAACCCCAAATCAATGCGGTGGTTTCATCCAGTTTTTTTCACTTACGCAAAATCCGTAAGATAGCCCGATTTCTCACTCCAGAGGCCCTCACCTTGGCTTTACTGGCACTGGTTATTTCCAGGTTAGACTACGCCAACTCCCTCTATGTCGGCATTCCCGCCTACCAGCTAAATCGATTACAGCTGGTTCAGAACCAGGCGGCTCGACTGATTTTTAAACAGCCCAGACACCAACATGTCCGTCCATTGTTAAAGCCCTTCATTGGCTTCCTGTGACCGAACGGTGTAACTTCAAGCTGGGCTGTACCATCTTTAAGGCTCTAGTTAGCCTTGATCCAGTCTTCATTTCCTCCCTTCTTCATCATTATGCCCCCGCCCCGGAATCTCTGGTCCTCTCATCTTGCTCTATTCAAAACACCCACGTTCAAACGCAAGAAACACGGAGGGCTTAAATTCTCGTTCCTTGCCCCCTTCTTTTGGAATGGACTTCCTCTTGAGCTAAGGCTTACCACTTCCTATCCCCGCTTCAGGTCTCTTCTGAAAACACATCTGTTCTGCAGGGCACACAATTAGTTTCCTCCTTCTTCGCCTCGGCCTGGTCCTTCCGGTCTCGCTTTTACTAATAGCGCCTTGAAACCGCTGGGTGTAAGTGCGCTCTATAAGAATTTTTTACATTACATTTTTACATTACAATGCAAGGAGACAACCAGGAATGACAGAGATAAACCACTACACAGGAATAACTTGCTTTATTGCACATAATAGGGGTTGACTCCTAGAGTAGCCAGGAGCATGGGAACTGGATAGAACAGAACAGGTACATATGAGGCAGTACATGAGAGGGGCTAAGTGCATCAGCAGTCCATGGTACAGAACAGAGCAGGTACATCTGAGGCAGCACATGAGAGGGGCTAAGTGCATCAACAGGCCATGGTACAGAACAGAGCAGGTACATCTGAGGCAGCACATGAGAGGGGCTCAGTGCATCAGCAGTCCATGGTACAGAACAGAGCAGGTACATCTGAGGCAGCACATGAGAGGGGCTAAGTGCATCAACAGGCCATGGTACAGAACAGAGCAGGTACATCTGAGGCAGCACATGATAGGGGCTAAGTGCATCAGCAGTCCATGGTACAGAACAGAGCAGGTACATCTGAGGCAGCACAAGAGAGGGGCTAAGTGCATCAGCAGTCCATGGTACAGAACAGAGCAGGTACATCTGAGGCAGCACAAGAGAGGGGCTAAGTGCATCAGCAGTCCATGGCTCAGAGCAGGTACTTTTGAGGAAGCACATGAGAGGCGCAACACGCATCAACAGTCCATTGCAAAGAACAGGTACATCTGAGGCAGCACATGAGAGGGCACAATGCAGCATCCTAACAGCAACAGGGCAGTGTTTACAACAGAGCAGGTCCATCTGAGGCAGCACATGAGAGGGGCTAAGTGCATCAACAGTCCATGGCAAAGAACAGGTACATCTGGCAGCACATGAGAGGGGCTAAGTGCATCAGCAGTCCATGGTACATAACAGAGCAGGTACATCTGGCAGCACATGAGAGGGGCTAAGTGCATCAACAGGCCATGGTACAGAGCAGAGCAGGTACATCTGAGGCAGCACATGAGAGGGCACAATGAAGCATTCTAACAGCAACAGGGCAGTGTTCACAACAGAGCAGGTCCATCTGAAGCAGCATATGAGAGGGGCTAAGTGCATCAGCAGTCCATGGCAAAGAACAGGTACATCTGAGGCTGCACATGGGAGGGGCTAGGTGCATCAACAGTCCATGGCACAGAGCAGGTAAATCTGAGCCAGCACATGAGAGGGACACAGAGCATCAACAGTTCATGGCAAAGAACAGAGCAGGTACATCTGAGGCAGCACATGAGAGTGGCTAAGTGCATCAACAGTCCATGGCAAGGCACAGAGCACATACATCAGAGGCAGCCAATGAGAGGGGCTAAGTGTATCAACAGTCCATGGCAAGGCACAGAGCAGGTACATCAGAGGCAGCACAAGGATGTGTGTCAAGCGCCCGTCCCATAGACATTAATAATGCAAGGGTGGTTACGATGAACAATCCAGACACCAAGTACAATAACATGTGAGTGATGGGAACTGCACCTCACATTACAGAATCAGGTGGACTGATTGACCTAGCAGCTTCAAACACAGTGGCAGGATCTGATACAGGATTGGGAGATACAGCCACAGTACCAGTGACTGACACATGAGCCATAGACCCAGACACACTGTCAGCACCAGAAACAGGAGCGCGAGACACAGCCACAGCTCTATTGACTGACACATGAGCCATAAACCCAGACACACTGCCAGCACTAGAATCAGGAGCGTGAGACACAGAAACCACCACAGCACAGTCTTTGCCTGACTCTGAAAAGTGCACATCTGTCAAGTTTGCCAGGTCCGTGCATGTCAAGTTCTACTTCGGTCCAATATAATAATAAGGGTAGCTTATAAAGCGCTTCTTTACACAGAAGCGTGTCCCCGCGCTACAACTAAAGAACTCTGGGCGAAGTTTGGAGGCGAGAGACCAATTATCTGGAGAACAGGTATGTTTTTAGGTTCTTACGGAAGCTGGATTCGGATGGATCAAGGCGGAGATGGAGAGGGAGGGAGTTCCAGCTTTTCGCTGCCAGATGGCGGAAGGAGCGTCCGCCCATACGGGCCCTTTTGACCCTAGGAACCTGAAGTAGGCCCCCATATGAGGAGCGCAAATCGCGTGATGGTGTATACCTTGTCACTAAGTTCTGGAGTGGAATTGGCGTTTTCTTAGCCAGGATGCGCTGACAGGTACAGAGGGCTTTGAATTCCACTCTGCTTTTTACTGGCAGCCAATGAAGGGTTTTGAGAGCGGCCTTGGTGTCTGGTCGTTTAGGGATTTTTAGGATGAGGCGGGCTGCCGCGTTCTGTATTACCTGGAGGCGATTCATAGCCTTACAGGTGGTACCCAGGTAAAGTAGGTTGCCGTAGTCTTGGCGTGATGTCACAAGGGCATGTACCAGTGTTCTCCGTGCGGACATAGGAAGGAGGTCAAGGACCTTCCTTATAGTTTTTAAGACGCTAAAACAGACACCTGCTACTCGGTCTATTTGGGTTCCAAAAGATAGGTCATCATCGAGCCATACGCCAAGGTTTTTGACTCCAAGTTTTTTTTCTTTAAATTCTAGTACTCCTGGTTCTGTTGTATAATAGAATAAACATAACTACAACTCCCAAAATTCAAATAAAAATCCCGGGCCGGACTCAGAGCAGCTTTGGGTGTGGCGGACACAGGAAGATTAACTTTACTATTCCAACTCCAGTCCTAAAATATGCAGGCTGTAGGCGGTGCACAGGGGGGTAGGGGGTAGGAGGGGGTCGGGGGGTAAGGTGGGTTTAAGCGCTCACTGGGTACAGAGTGCAAGTAACATGAAGAGGAGCTAGGCGTATGCATTGCTTAACTGAGAATATAATAACAAAACACAGAAATTAACTGGAAAATGCAAAAAGTTAAATTGACGTTATAGTTCTGTGTTAAAATGAAATAAGAACTAACATTTTAAAAACAAAACAGCACTGAAATTGGCAATGTATAGCCTAGTGAACTACCTATAACCTGCTCTTCCATCATGCACTGCTTCTGGCCTCACATATACATTTCTCATGACATCTTAAACATGATTGATGACTCCACTGATGTCATAAAAATTATAACACAGGTGACATTATCCAGGGGCCGTGTCACAGTGCCACGTTCTTTCTGCACTGGGAGTAATTTAACAAGATACAAATGGGAGCAGCCCCTTAAAGGAAACTTCCTGATAGGGTGTGTGTGAGATGGCTCATGCTGGCCACAGAACGCACCAATGCTGGATTATGGGTGCCAATGGTGCACGCCGCGCCTCTTTTCCAAATAGTTCTAAAAACACCTTCTGCATGCATACATGAAACTTTATTAAATTATTATGGTCAACTTGTCCCTAATATTTTTTAATAATCAATTACAACTAGGGGGGCGGGGGGGGGGGGAAGGGGGGCTCTTCTGGTACATATTGACAAAACCAGGGGTCCTATTTATTCGATTTACAGTAAATGCTCCAGCATGTGATGTGGGCAGTGCACAATAGTGAGCCCTTATATAGCATGTAAGCTGTTCACTAACTTTGTTTCTTTTTTTTTTCTTTTTTGGTGTCCTCATTTGCCTTTTCTTCAATAAGGAGCATACCAACCACCTTGCACGGCTTGTAGACGTGATTTGATATATTGGTAGTAGAGATGTCCCATAAGAAGAAGTATAGATGTTTTTTTACTCAATCTTGGTATCTTTCAACCAGTAGGACCTTTAACACGACTTGACTGACCCTGGTCCAGGAGTATAAGAGGCATAATCATTGGACCCGGGGAAAAAAAAAAAACCCGGGGTTATCTCCAGTTAATTAAAAGGTTCCAAAAAGCCATATGCCTCTTACTAGTTGTTCTTTTAAGGTCCATTTTAGATGTTTCATATAAGGAGGAAAGCCACCAAGAGTGTAATGGAGGTGTTTTCTCTACCCAATTTATACAAATTTGTCTTCTCGCCAGCAAAATTGCGTAGAAGCGAAAGGACCTTGCCAATCCTTTGATGTTATCTTCCAATCCAAAAATGACGAGAGAAACGGTTATTTCTAAAGATGTATTTAAGATAGAGTTTAAAGTTTCCTTCACATCGATCCAGAATTTTTGGATGTCTGGACATTCAAAAACATATGTATGTCACAGGCCCCTGCCAATTGCATTTGTTGCATTTTTTATTTGGTAAGAATTTAGATAGTTTTAGTGGGGTTATGTATGCACGATGTATAGAGAATAGATGGTTTTGTCTTAGCCATGAAGGCTTTACTGTTTTGTATAGTAGAGAAAAAGAGTTTTGCCATCTTTCCTCACATGAGGTACCAATTGCCGTTCTCCATAGATAGTTTGGGAGTTGAAATTCCCCATCAATTTCCTCCAACAACTGCCAATACCAGGTAGTTACCTCCTTTCCCCCATAGCTCTTTCCACCAACTTTTGTTCTGTTAAGCTTGTTTTCCCTAGGTTCGCATCAGTACGAATCTGAGATCTCACCCAACTATTTAGTTGAATATATTTAAATCTTGACAGCCCTACACCAACCAGTTCGTATAACTCATCCCAGGTTATAAGGCTGCCTTCTTTGAGTAGTTGACCCCATCTTATAATACCTGTTTGTTCAATTATGGTGGAAAGACTATCCCTCAGACAAAGTGGCAATCCTGGTGAGTCCCAAATGGGGGCGTAGTTGGAATAATATGAGAGACCCAGTTTCTTTCTGATGTTGTACCAGATTTTTGCCCATGATTGTACGATTTTTAATTTAATGTTTTTGAAGTATTTCTGACATCCAAATTTAAACATAAAACTATCCGATGTTAGATTAGCCCCGATTAGCATAGCCTTATACATGGAGTCAGTTGCAAGATTAGATGGCATCTTTAAAAGCATTCTTGAGTGTGATAGTTGGAATGCCCATGAATAGTAGAGTAGATCTGGCAGTGCTAGGCCTCCTTTCTCTCTCCTTCTCCTTAGCTTTTTCCACGCAATTCTTGTGGTTTTGTAGTTCCATATGAAGGAGTTTATTTATCTTTGTGAATTTTCAATCATTTTTGAGTCAAAGGCAGTAGGAATAGAATTGAAAATAAAGGTGAATTTTGGGGGGATACACATTTTAACCAGGTTCACCCTGCCTATAGTAGAAAGTGGAAGATGTGACCAAGATTTTAAAAGTTTTTTGGTCTCAGTGTGTATCCTTTCCAAATTAATATGCCCAATTCTCGCCACTTCTTGAGTTATTCTAATTCCCAAATAGCGCATCGATGTGGATATTTTTGCCCCCAGCTGGATATTGGGTATGTTCCAAATCATTATCTCACTTTTACTGGAATTGATGTCATATCCCGATATTCGTCCAAATTCTTCTGCCCGATGGATAACTACTGGGTATGCTCTAGCTGGGTCTGATGTAAAAATCATGATATCGTCAGCATACATTGCTACCCGCCTTTCCCACTCTCCAAAGCTAAAAGATGGAATATTAGCCTCGTCCCTTGAAAGCTGAGCGAATGGTTCAATATATAGATTAAATAGGAGAGGGGAAAGCGGGCAGCCCTGTCTTGTGCCTCTAGTTATATCAAATGGTTCGGTTAGAGATCCATTAACCAGTAACCTGGCAGAAGCAGTACTATATAGCTGTTTAATTATCCTACGAAAATTCTCCCCAAAGTTGAATTTTTTCAAAACAGCGTTAAGATATAGCCAGTTAACCCTGTCAAATGCTTTAGTTGCGTCTAGGGTTAATGTGGCCAATGGTAGAGAGAAAGCCGTAGCAATATCTATAGCTCCCACAGCTTCATATGTAAGCTCCGCTAGTTGTGTGCCCTTGATAAAACCTTTTTGGTCAGGATGAACGATTTTTCCAATGACACTAGCCAGTCTTGTAGATATTATAGTTGTGAAGAGTTTATAGTCGTAATTAAGTAATGAAATTGGTCTGTATGACCCACAGTCCAGTGTTGATTTCCCTGGTTTCGGGATGAGCACGATTGTAGCTTCTCCCCAGGTTTTTGGGGGCTGCTTCCCTTGTATCAATATGCCGTTGAAAATTGACGTGAGCACGGTGGCTACTATATCTTCAAGAGTTCTATAGATTTCTCCAGGTAGTCCATCTGGACCAGCCACCTTTCCTTTTTTAGAGTGGCGAATTGCTTTCTTGACCACGTCTTCAGTGATCTCAGCCTCCAAAAGGTTGCTCTGGCTTATTGATAGAGCTGGGAGGTTTATGGCTTCTAGTCAACTATCCCTTGCTTGCTGATCGTTAGGGAGATTCTCTTTATAAATCTCCTCAAAGAAATCAAAGAAGGCTCTCCCTATCTCTGAGCTAGTGGATCTTGTTTCTGCTTCTCCAGGTATCTTAATTTCTCTGATGTAATTGAGGTTTTTTCCGCTCTTATTTTCCACGCTAGTACCTTCCCTGCAGCTTCTCCAAATTCAAATTGAGAGGATTTACTCACTTCCCATCTTTTATTTATTCTTTCCTGTAAAGTGATTTCTAATTGAGATTTCAATTCAGCCATTTTTTCATGATCATTAGATGTTGTTAGAGACGGATCGATCTTAGGTTCCAAAAGTTTCATTTCCTGTTCTAGGTTTTTTATTTTCTGAATATATATTTTCTGCCTGTAGGAGGCTCTGTTAGTGATCTGCCCCCTTAGAAAGGCTTTAAAGGTTTCCCAGACAGCTTTTGGACCTGCAGAGTCTTTATTTATATCAAAGAAGACTAAAGATTCAATTGAGAGAAAATTGACTTCTTCATCCTCTAACTGCAGTGTCCGATCAAAAGACCAAGACGGGTGGTTAGCCAGATTACTAGATTTTAAAGCGCATGTTATTGCAGAGTGATCTGAGAGGTGTGATCGTATATAATCGATCGACTCTACTATGTCGTTAAGACAATAACTAAAAAAAGCATAGTCGATTCTAGATTTATATTTCAATCGGCTGTTTCTCAAAGATACACCAGGTTTGTTGCCGGCGCGTTCTCTCCATAAATCCGCCAAACCCAGGTGTGTCATAATGTTTTTAAGAGTGTTTCTAGATCTGACAGAACTAGAGATTCTAGATTTAGTAGATTTGTCTAGTTTAGGATCTAAAACAATATTAAAGTCTCCCATCCAATTTATTGGTTCCTGTACTGATATTAATTGCTCTCTTACAGCGTCCAAGTGTGATGGATCATCTGAGTTAGGGCCACAATAGCCTATCAATGTCCTCATTTGTCCATCAAGAGAGACTCTAACTATTAGCCAACTCCCTGTATTATCTTCTTTACATTCTTGTATTTGCGCTTTTGCTGATTTTTTGAATATAAATATTACTCCTCTTATATTTGCATTGTGGTCTGTGGAACAGAATTTATCTATCCACCTTTGTTTATTCATTATATTAACTGCCTCGGACTTAAGAAGGTGTGTTTCCTGCAACACAATGACCTGCGCCTGAGAGTCCCCTAGATATTGGAAAATATGCTCTCTTCTCCCTCTCACGCGCAGGCCATTTACGTTCCAGGACATATAATTACTATTGTCATGTTTTATTTTTGTTTCTTTATGGCATCTTTCTTCCATCACTTTCTTTAAAGCTGTTATGTTTATTATTTTTATTTTAAACGTATCAAGTATGTGATTAAGAGTATAAGTTATGGTTGGAATTTCAACATGGTTTTCCAAATGAGGACTTTTCATTTTTTTCCCCCTCAACCCTCCCCCCCACCCCCTTGGAAACCCTCCCTTATTTCTTCTGGCTTGGTGTTTAGCCAGATATACGTCACTCCGCGGTCTCCTTTAACTCTTCATTGCTACCTCTCCTAAATAAACAAAAAAGGACAAGAGAAATGGGAGTCTTGATTTTATTACTAAAGATAAGATGTAGTTTTAAACCATAGGGTTTAAGTCAAAGTTTGATCTATAGATTACTTCAATATCATATATCTGTGTATATGTACATTTCTTTAATTTTCTTTCTATATCGATTTTCCTTTCCTTCTTATTATTATTTTTTTTTATTCTCCTTTCCCCTTTTTATTTATTGGTTTTAGTTATTTAACTTGATTTCCCTCTTTTATTTTTTTTTATTTTATTTCTTTTATTATTCGTTCCGAGATTTGCTATATTGACTTATTTATTTATGAACCAGAGCCTGAGCTTGAGCGTGGTCTTTTATAGAATTTAACAAATCATCACCATCATGTATAGACCTAACATTGGGCATCTTATTGTTATACATGACTTTTAGGAAGGCAGGAAATCTCATTTGTACTGTTGCTCCAAGTGATCTAAAGAGTCCCTACGTCTTCCGAGCTCCCACTGCCTATCCAGTGTGGTTTTGGATAGGTCTGATTGAATTTCAAACGAGAAATCAGGGCCTTTCATAGTGCCTGCTTTCAAGGCAAGATTCAAAATTTTTTCTTTGAGCGTGTAGGTCAAAAAGTTAATTAAAATTTTCCTCGGTTTGGTTCTTGCTGGGTTTAGACGGAACGGATCTCTGTGAATTCGCTGGATATCTCTATCAAGCACCTCAGCTGGTTCTTCCAATGTGAGAGAGCTTTTTAGTAACTGTACTATGAAAGATTTCAGATCGCTTCCTTCTTTCCCTTCTGGAATTTTTAGGAGACGATTGTTGTTACGTCTGGAATAATTTTCCAAGACTTCGATCCTTTTTCTCATATTTTCACCTTCCCCTTGGAGGGTACATACTTTAGAGCTTACTAACTCCAGGTTTGCGGTCAAAACGCCTACCGAGTTTTCCAGCATTTCCGTTCTTCCACCAAGACTGTCGACCTTTTGGCTCAACTCCTCACATGTTACCCTTATCCCAGCTTGGTTAGTTTTGGAGACCACAAAGTCCTGCCTAATCTCTTCCCTCATTGCTGCAATGGAGGATACTATTGCCTCAAGTGCGTTGCCAAAAGCCGGGTCAGAAATATGGGGAGTTGCAGTTTTCTCCTTCCCTGCTCCTACTCCCAGGGCCTCTTTTCCTGCCTCTTTTCCTGCAGTTTTCTTTAATTGGTCAGGGAGAGGATTATCACTAGGACTTACTGTGTGTTTTGTTATTAACGGCTCATCGGTCGCTACGGGCCTGATAGATGTTTCAACTGTTTCCAATGCCTCCTCTTCTAATGAAGTAACAAAAGATGCACTTAATCCTAGGGTAGATTCAGTTTGTTGATCTTCCTGCAATAAGCTAGTGTTTTCCAAAGCCGCAGCCATGTCCTGGGTAATCCGCAGCACTTGTGGTAGGGCCTTAAAATATGTTCTCTAGGAGGGGGTTATGTCCCCAGGGGCTTTTGCTTTTTTATTCTTATTCTTACTTTGAGATTTGGTTTGGGTGGTAAGTATTTCTTTTGTTGTGTCTATTTTCTTTTTTTTTTGTCCGCACCTTTTTTTGAAGCTCACCCCAAGTGCCTTCTGGGTTTGGTAGTTTATCCCCCTACAAACTTACCACTTTTCCTTTATTTTTGGTTTTACTTCTAGTGACTCTTAATTGCGGGTGTGGTGGTGGTGGGGAATTATGCAGCAGACTGTTCGTCTCTACCTCTGCACCCTTTTTAAATAAATCAAAGACCTTACTTGTATAGTGGTCCTCCAAGCTTTGTATACTTAGCTCCTGGCTCTCCTTCTCCACTTCAGCGCTCTCTGTTACAGCCTTCGCTGCATCTCGCTCTCCCCTAGGAGATGACAGCACCCTCAAGGAGGTTTCCCCTCTCCGCCCGCTGGTGACTGCAGCAGCCGCCGTGTGCCTGCACCGAGCAGCGGCCGCGCCTGATCTCCACGGCTGCCCGCCCCCAAAGTGGGAGAATGGAGAACAATCTCACGTATGGCGGGCACATTCACGGGGTGCAGCGCTCTCAGCGCACTCAGCATTTTCCCAAAACGCCGCTCGGCGGATCAAAGCGGGGAGAGCAGCTCCCAGACAGCAAGCAGCAACGGGAGCCACAGGAGTGCAGCGTCCTCGATATCACAGCGTCACTCGGTGAATTCAGGTCAGATAGAACAGAAAGAGCGGTTCCAAAGTGAGGGGTAGGAAAGTCGCCAACCGCGCTCAGTTTTCCGTCAGTTACAGCCAGTTACAGCCATCACATAGTAGCAGCGAAGGTCTCAGGAGACTGCCGACGTGCGAGCCGCGTTAGCCTACGGCCGCCATGTTTCCCCCGGTAATCGCCATGTTCACTAACTTTGTACCTGTTTTCTGTGAGCAAGGGAAATTTGCAATGCTTTGGCTGCCGATGTGATGTGCTTGATCCAGAGTGTCTATATACATTCTCTCTACTTGCAGGCTTCTACAGCGGCAGGACAGGGACACACAAAGTTAGGCTTTCCACTGTTGCTGTTATGTTTATTTGTTTGTTCCACCACTGAGCAGTCTCTCTAAGTTTCATGTGCAGGCAGTCTTCACCACTACGGGAGCTGGTTACACACTGCAGGTGCGAGGGCCTTACACAACTGACATAGGCCTCGCTTTCTTCCCCTGCTGGTGGAGAGCTTCCGTGTAGTTGGTGGTCTATACCTTGCTGTGCATTGCCGCCCCTCGAGTGTTGAGGGCACACAGTGTTGACTGGGGCACTCCTCTCTTTTCACCAAGCTCTCCCTCCCGGGGTCAGTATGTATAGCATGTGTGAGTGTACACTCACTCTCTTCTATACCCAAACAGATCACCCGGGTAGTCATGATCAGTTTGGTATCCAAGAAGACCTTTGAAAGGGGAGCACTGCCAACAAACACCCGACCAGAATCCCTGCGCGGGCAGGACCATAGCACCATATGCAGCAGTGTTTCCTTCCTGTTGGCATCCGTCCCTACTGGCAATTATAATGTCTGCAGCTTCCTGAATCCCGATACAGTGCAGTCGGGCTCGGCCAGGTACAGTATGCCCGAGGGAGGTAGAGGTAAGTTTTCAAACTGAACCATGAATCCGCCCGCCCTAATGAATGGCAGGCTTCCGCTTCCTCCTTTGAGTATTTACTGCCTGCCATTGACCCAGTGAATGATCTTCCATAAATATAGCCCACGTCCAGTCTCACTCATACCAACGTCATACCTATCTCTAAGGTTAGGTTATAAATGGGCCTGCAGTGTGACAGGTCAGACAAGAGGGTGTAAAGAATAAAGAAGCACAGTACGTTTACTTACATTACCATACGACGACGAGTCAGGAGTCAGTGAGTCACGCTCTCTCCTCTCCGGATGAGTCGACTGAACTCTCAGAACTGGTCTGGCCTTCTACTCGACTTTCAGTAACGTGGCACTGGTGCACCACGCACAGGCACGTCACTGCAGCTTTCAGAAATGGCCAATCACCTCAACCTGGCTTGATATAGCTATATGTGATTGGCCATACTGAACAGAGCAGCAAACACCCACGTGTGGCACCATGATCCTGACCCTGCTGTCTACTCAACCAATCCTGGTGCAGGCTTAACAGCGCCACTCTGCCAGGATTGGCCTATGAGCAGGAGAAAATCTGCCCATATTGAGACTGGGGCCCCGGGTCCCTGCCAGTGTGACTCAGTGCTATAAGGGGGGGGGCCTAATAGGTACTACGCATGCGCAGGCCAGTTTCAATTATGAGTACTCCTGGCTGTCACATGCGCAGTCACCCCGACCCAGCTGCAGCTGCTTACACTCTCTGACTGTGCACTGTCACTCACTCTGCAGGCCCGCCCCCCATGGCCCACTTCCATAGGCAATGCCCAATTCTGTCGGGCTCCTCCTGGCCCAGTAGTGCTGAGTCAGTGCGCTCGGATTTATTTTAAACAAATGTGTGTTTCAACTTTTGTTATACATGTCGTCGATGGCTAATGGGGCAACGCCACAACACCCCAAAGGACGCACCACCACTGGTCTCCCTCCTTCTGTCTCTGTCCCTCTGTCTCCGTCCCTCCCTCCCTCTGTCTCCCTCTCTCGCTGTCTCCCTCTCTCTCTTTCACCCTCTCTCTCTCCCTCTCTCTCTGTCTCACTCTCTCTCTCTCCCTCTGTCTCCCTCCCTCTGTCTCCCTCCCTCTGTCTGTCTCCTGCTCCTTCCCTCTGTTTTCCCCGGACTCCCTCCCTCTGTCTCACCCTGCCACCCTCCCTCTGTCTCCCTCTCTCTGTCTCCTCCTGCTCACTCCCTCTTTCACCCTCTGTCCCGCTCTCTCTGTCTCTCTCTCTTGCCTCTCTGTCTCTGTCTGTCTCAGTCTCTGCCTCTATCTGTCCGCCCTGTCTCTGCCTCTGTCTCCCTCCTTCTCTCTCTGTCTCTCTCTCTGTCTCCCTCCCTCTCTCTATCTCTCTCTCTCCCTCTCTCGCTCTGTCTCTCTCTCTGTCTCCCTCTCTCTCTCTGTCTCCCTCTTGCTTGTCTCCCTCTTGCCTGTCTCCCTTCCTCTGTCTCCCTTCCTCTGTCTCACTCCCTCTGTCTCCCTCCCTCCCTCTGTCTCCCACCCTCCATATGTCTCCCCCCTCTATCTGTCGCCCTCCCTCTGTCTCCGTCCCTCTGTCTCCTCTCTCTGCCTCCCTCTATCTCTGCCTCCCTCTCTCTCTGCCTCCCTCTCTCTCTCCCTCTCTCTCTCCCTCTCTCTCTGTCTCCCTCTCTCTCTGTCTCCCTCTCCCTCTGTCTCCTTCCCTCTGTCTCCCTCACTCTGTCTCCCTCCCTCTGTCTGTCTCCCTCTCCTTCCCTCTGTTTCCCCGTGACTCCCTCCCTCTGTATCACTTTGCCACCCTCCCACTGTCTCCCTCTCTCTGTCTCCTCCTGATCCCTCGCTCTGTCACCCTCTCTCTCTCTCTCCCTCTGTCTCCCTCCCTCTCCCTCTTTGCCTCTCTCTCTCTGCCTGTCTCAGTCTCTGCATCTATCGGTCTGTCCCTGTCTTTGCCTCTATCTATCTGTCTGTCTGTCCCTGTCTCCCTCCATCTGTCTCCATCGCTCTCTCTCCCTGTCTCCCTCCCTCTCCCTCTGTCCCTGTCTGCCTCAGTCTCTGCTTCTATCTGGCTGTCCCTGTCTCTGCCTCTATCTGTCTGTCTGTCCCTGTCTCTGTGTGTCCCTGTCCACCTCCCCCTGTCTCCCTCTTTGTCTCCCTGTCTCTACCTCTATCTGTCTGCCCCTGTCCTTGTCTCTGCCTCTGCCTCTATCCGTATCTGCCTGTCCCTGTCCCTGTCTCTGTCTCTATCTTTGTCTATCTGTCTCCCTCCCTCTCTCTGTCTCTCTCTGTCTCCCTCCCTCTCTCTCTATATCTCTGTATTTGTCTCCCTCCCTCTCTCTATCTCTCTCTCTCTCTCCCTCTCCCTCTCTTTCTCTGTCTCTCTCTCTCTGTCCCCCGTCTCCCTCTCTCTCTCTCTGTCTCCCTCTTGCTTGTCTCCCTCTTGCCTGTCTCCCTCGCTCTGTCTCCCTCCATCTGTCTCCCTCACTCTGTCTTCCTCCCTCCCTTTATCTGTCGACCCTCCCTCTGTCTCCGTCCCTCTGTCTCCCTCCCTCGGTCTCCCTCTATCTGTCTCCCTCGTCCTCTCTCTGTCTATCCTGGACTCCCTCCCGCTGTCTCTGTCTCTCTCTGTCTCCCACGGTTTCCCTCTCTCTCTGTCTCCCTCCGCCTGTCTCCCTCTGTCTCCCTCCCTCCATCTGTCTGTCTCCCTCAATCTGTCTCTCTCTGTCTGTCTCCCTTCCTCTGTGCCCTTCACTCTGTCTCCCTCCTCCCTCTGTCTCCCTCCCTCTGTCACCCTTCTCCCTCTGTCTCCCTCCCTCTGTCTGTCTCTGTTTCCCTCCCTCTGTCTCCCTCCCTCTATTTCCCTCCTCTGTTGCCCTCCTCCCTCTGTCTGTCTCCCTTCCTCTGTCGTGCTCCTCCCTCCGTCTGTCTCCCTCTGCCTGTTTCCCTCTGCCTCTCTCCCTCGGTCTCCCTCTGTCTCCCTCTGTTCCCCTCCTCAGTCTTCCTCCCTCCATCTCCCTCTGTCTGTCACCCTCTGTCACCTCATCCCAGCTTCCTGGGCACACACACAGCTGCATCTGAGCACTTCACAGGTCTTTAAAAGACCATATAGCATAGTGTCTAGAAATGCCTCTTAGTTAGCAGCAGTTATGTGCTAAGTGTCTGCGACAAACCCACCATTTGCAGGCGACACAGTACTGTGTCGGGACACACAGTTTGGAAAGCTCTGAAGTAGAGAGACCTCCATGCTGGCCTGTGTCTAATCCAGAGACGTCACCAGAACTCATGGAAATCGGGGCTGTTCAAATCCCTTTGTCCAAAGAAGAGACAAAGAGCAGACGGGCACAGGGTTGGTGTATGTACTGTGGGAAAAAAGGTCACCACGTTCGAGAATGTCCCTCTAAACCTAAGTCCTCCGAAGCATGGTCCCAGAAAAAAGGGTGGCTGTGTCCACATCATTACATGCAACCCTGTCAGGAGATCCCCCTGGTAGTGGGGAAACTAACAAAGTTTGGCAACTCTCCTCATTGGCTACCTCTGACCTTCATGATACAGAATCTCACATAGTGTTCCCCATGAATCTCGAGTGTAGTGACCAGTCCCATCAGGTAAAGGTCATGTTAGATTACGGCGCTACGGGAAACTTTATAGATAATGGATTGGTCACATATCTTGGGTTACAGGTGGTAC
Source organism: Lissotriton vulgaris (assembly GCF_964263255.1). Lineage (NCBI taxonomy): Eukaryota > Metazoa > Chordata > Amphibia > Caudata > Salamandridae > Lissotriton > Lissotriton vulgaris. The sequence goes on along the minus strand of NW_028255752.1, from coordinate 14,696 downwards.
CTAGGAAGATAGCTGAAGAGGTATTTGTCGTAGATGGCAAACCTTTGAAATCAGGTTTGATCATTGAGCAAACAGAGATAGTTATATTGACCTTAGCCATGGCGGGGAAAAAACATGTGGAAAAACTATCTCTGAATATCATAGAAGCCCCACAGTATAACAGGTTATCCTGGGTATGCCTTTGTTATGTCATCATAACCCCACTATAGATTGGGAAACAAAGTCTATTCAGTTCCACTCAGAAGAATGTTGAGGACATTTAGTCCCAAACAATCCCTCACAGGCAGCGGCTCTGATGCATCTGTATGTGGTGTCAACAGCGGCCGAGAAAGATATTAAGTTACCTGAAGAATACTCTCAGTACAAGGATGTCTTTAGCGAGACCCAGGCGGAACAGTTGCCCCCTCATCGGGAGTTTGATTGTAGGATAGACTTGGTAGAGAGAGCTACGATCACTGCATGTGGGGTGTATGCATTGTCTGTGCCAGAGACTGAACATTTGCGTCAACATCTGGATCATTATCTGGAAATAGGGTTCATTAGACCTTCACAGTCACCGGTGCATCCCCACACTTATTAATATTTAAGGCCAATGGCGGTCTGAGGTCTTGTGTGGATTATCTAGTATTAAACAAAAACATTGTTAGAAACCGATACCCCCTACCCATCATTTCTGTGCTGCTTGACCAGGTGAGAGAGGCCAAAATATACACAAGTTGGACTTGAGGGTGGCGTTCCGATTGGTGCGTGTCAAGAATGGTGATGAATGGAAAACAGCGTTTAAGACTTGTTATGGCTTGTTTGAATATATTGTCATGCCTTTCGGCCTTAGCAATGCCCCGGTGGCATTTCAGTATTTTCTTAACAACGTTCTGAAGGAATTGTGGACCTGTTTGTTGTGGTGTATATTGATGACATCCTCATCAGGGCAGGTCTTCTTTCTTCTTGTTCTTCTTTGTAGTTTTGGAACCGGGATCTGAGGAAGGAAGGTTCAGGGTGCTCCTAAATACTAAATTCTGGGGCATTACAGGTAGGGAAAGGACAGGGACCAATGGGTCCCTTTCCTGGGGGTGAGTACACCCCCTATCCTGCCACTCTCCAGTGGGAGAGGGGCAGGAGCCTAGCCCTCATTGGTTAGTGCTCCTCATCTTCAAGATGGCGAGAGCCTGGAGTTGTGCTTCACCTCGCCTCCCCCACCTGAGGGGTGGTGTTAGCAGCGGCTGACAAACCTCCTTTCCTCACTTTGGTTTCCCCGCCTGCCTTCCCACCAGAATGGGGGTCAGAACCAGTGGGGACCCATTGCGGAGTACAGCAAGTGGCCTGGAGAAGCTCACAGCATGCTGTTGAAGCTTCCCCTACCCATCCTGGGGGAGGGGCCCTAGCACCTCGCCCCAGGATGTGCATTGTTGCAGGCCCACAAGAGCGGATGGCTCTCTACCCAGGGGTCCAGCAACATGTCTGCTGGGTGGCAGCCTAATCTGCCTCTCAGTCATGATGCTGGTTGTGGGTTAGTTTCAGGGGGCAACTCTAAGTTGCCCTCTGTAGTGCATTCTACATTAAATCCCACACTGGCATCAGTGTTTATTTAATGTGCTGAGAAGTTTGATACCAAACTTCTCAGTCTTCAGTGTAGCCATCATGGTGCTGTGGAGTTCGTGATGACAACCTCCCAGTACCTTTCTCCTCCATCTTGTGAGTTGCAGCCTACCTGTGCCCCAGATTGCAGTGAGCAGAGTCCAGGAAGTAGTAAGGAGGCAGACTAGTGCTGTCTCTTCCCCAAAACAAAAGTAAAAAAAAAAAAGATTTTCCCTTTCTGTGATTACTGTCTTTGCCTGTGGTTGTTACAGTTTAAAATTGTAGTTTTAACCTGCCTGTGATTGCCTATTTTATCACCTGTTTTGTGTTTGTGTTTTAAACTTGTAGTTTTTCCTGCCCATGATTTCTTCCATTTGACATTTTGAATTGTGGGATTTGCAGTCCAAACTCTGTAGTTTTTCCCTCTCATTTTCTGGTGACTATTCAGTTTTCCCTCAAAATGTCTTCTTTGCTCTGTGCTAAGACCTGCATGTTAAAACAGTTCACCCCCAGCCACCATTTTGTGTTCACAAGCCAGTGAAACCAGCCCCCTGCCTCCCCCCCACAGCAACAGGGATATTCTACATCAGAGGGTGCTTCTGTGAGCCGTTTAAACTGTGTTTACTAGGAACTGTGCACTTCGATTTTTGATATGGAGAGGGGGTACATTTTATTCAAACAGTATTGTTAGATTTCAAGTTAGTGAGGCCTTTACCTGCAGAAGTCCAAAGTGTGGATTGAGCCTGTTTGTCTCCTAGGAGATTCTGAACAGGAGTAGCAGCGTCCAACTCCCTGGCCAGCAAACCTTGTCTGAGGTCACTGGGACCTTATATGGCCTGCTAGTGGTTGGTACATGAATACACTGATTGTTGGTTGTATCTGATGTTTCTATTGGATTAGGGTTAGTGTCATCATTGGTTGGGTATTTGAGTGTTCTGATTTGTTTCTGGGTCTGTGATTCAATCAATGCAGGGTTGGGACTAGGGCTAGGGTTAGGATATCTGTTGGAAGTAGGGACTAGTGTTTCTTGTGTTATTGGTTGCTGGGACTTGGGTGGGACTAGGGCTAGGGTTAGACCTTTAATTGGAAGTAGCGATTAGGGCTTCAGGTGTGATTGGTTGCTGGACTAGTTGTGGGACTCCGAGTAGGGTTAGGCTTTCTATTGGAAGTAGGGACTAGGGCTTCCTCTGCCATTTGTTGCTTGGACTTGGGCTGGGACTACTGGTAGGGCTAGGGCCTCTATTGGACATAGAGATTTCAATTCAGCCATTTTTTCATGATCATCAGATGTTGTTAGAGACGGATCGATCTTAGATTCCCAAAGTTTAATTTCCTGTTCTAGGTTTTTTATTTTCTGAATATATATTTTCTGCCTATAGGAGGCTCTGTTAGTGATCTGCCCCCTTCGAAAGGCTTTAAAGGTTTCCCAGACAGCTGTTGGACCTGCGGAGTCTTTATTTATATCAAAGATGACTAAAGATTCAATTGAGAGAAAATTGACTTCTTCATCCTCTAACAGCAGTGTCCGATCAAAAGACCAAGACGGGTGGTTAGCCAGATTACTAGATTTTAAAGCGAATTTTATTGCAGAGTGATCTGAGAGGTGTGATGGTATATAATCGATCGACTCTACTATATCGTTAAGACAATAACTAAAAAAAGCATAGTCGATTCTAGATTTATGTTTGAATCGGCTGTTTCTCAAAGATACACCGGGTTTGTTGCCGGCGTGTTCTCTGCATAAATCCGCCAGACCCAGGTGTGTCATAATGTTTTTAAGAGTGTTTCTAGATCTGACAGAACTAGAGATTCTAGATTTAGTAGATTTGTCTAGTTTAGGATCTAAAACAATATTAAAGTCTCCCATCCAATTTATTGGTTCCTGTACTGATATTAATTGCTCTCTTACAGCGTCCAAGTGTGATGGATCATCTGAGTTAGGGCCATAATAGCCTATCAATGTCCTCATTTGTCCGTCAAGAGAGACTCTAACTATTAGCCAACTCCCTGTATTATCTTCTTTATATTCTTGTATTTGCGCTTTTGCTGATTTTTTGAATATAAATATTACTCCTCTTATATTTGCATTGTGGTCTGTGGAACAGAATTTATCTATCCACCTTTGTTTATTCATTATATTAACTGCCTCTGACTTAAGAAGGTGTGTTTCCTGCAACACAGTGACCTGCGCCTGAGAGTCCCTTAAATATTGGAAAATAGGCTCTCTTCTCCCTCTCACGCGCAGGCCATTTACGTTCCAGGACATATAATTAACTATTGTCATGTTTTATTTTTGTTTCTTTATGGCATCTTTCTTCCATCACTTTCTTTAAAGCTGTTATGTTTATTATTTTTATTTTAAACGTATCAAGTATGTGATTAAGAGTATAAGTTATGGTTGGAATTTCAACATGGTTTTCCAAATGAGGACTTTTCATTTTTTCCCCCCCACCCCCTTGGAAACCCTCCCTTATTTCTTCTGGCTTGGTGTTTAGCCAGATATACGTCACTCCGCGGTCTCCTTTAACTCTGCATTGCTACCTCTCTTAAATAAACAAAAAAGGACAAGAGAAATGGGAGGCTTGATTTTATTACTAAAGATAAGATGTAGTTTTAAACCATAGGGTTTAAGTCAAAGTTTGGTCTATAGATTACTTCAATATCATATATCTGTGTATATGTACATTTCTTTAATTTTCTTTCTATATCGATTTTCCTTTCCTTCTTCTTATTATTTTCTTTTGTTTTGTTTTCCCCCTCCCTTCTCCTCCCATTCTTTTTTTTTTATTATTCTCCTTTCCCCTTTTTATTTATTGGTTTTAGTTATTTAACTTGATTTCCCTCTTTTATTTTTTATTTTTTCTTTATTATTATTCGTTCCGAGATTTGCTATATTGACTTATTTATTTATGAACCAGAGCCTGAGCTTGAGAGTGGTCTTTTATAGAATTTAACAAATCATCAGCATCATGTATAGACCTAACATTGTGCATCTTATTGTTATACATGACTTTTAGGAATGCAGGAAATCTCATTTGTACTGTTGTTCCAAGTGATCTAAAGGAGTCCATGCGTCTTCCGAGCTCCCACTGCCAATCCAGTGTGGTTTTGGATAGGTCTGATCGAATTTCAAACGAGAAATCAGGGCCTTTCATAGTGCCTGCTTTCAAGGCAAGATTCAAAATTTTTTCTTTGAGCGTGTAGGTCAAAAAGTTAATTAACATTTTCCTTGGTTTGGTTCTTGCTGGGTTTAGACGGAACGGATCTCTGTGAATTCGCTGGATATCTCTATCAAGCACCTCAGCTGGTTCTTCCAATGTGAGAGAGCTTTTTAGTAACTGTACTATGAAAGATTTCAGATCGCTTCCTTCTTTCCCTTCTGGAATTTTTAGGAGACGAATGTTGTTACGTCTGGAATAATTTTCCAAGACTGCGATCCTTTCTCTCATATTTTCACCTTCCCCTTGGAGGGTACATACTTTAGAGCTTACTAACTCCAGGTTTGCGGTCAAAACGCCTACTGAGTTTTCCAGCATTTCCGTTCTTCCGCCAAGACTGTCGACCTTTTGGCTCAACTCCTCACATGTTACCCTTATCTCAGCTTGGTTAGTTTTGGAGACCACAAAGTCCTGCCTAATCTCTTCCTTCATTGCTGCAATGGAGGATACTATTGCCTCAAGTGCGTTGCCGAAAGCCGGGTCAGAATTATGGGGAGTTGCAGTTTTCTCCTTCCCTGCTCCTACTCCCAGGGCCTCTTTTCCTGCCTCTTTTCCTGCGGTTTTCTTTAATTGGTCAGGGAGAGGATTATCACTAGGACTTACTGTGTGTTTTGTTATTAACGGCTCATCGGTCGCTACGGGCCTGATAGATGTTTCAACTGTTTCCAATGCCATCTCTTCTAATGAAGTAACAAAAGATGCACTTAATCCTAGGGTAGATTCAGTTTGTTGATCTTCCTGCAATATGCTAGTGTTTTCCAAAGCCGCAGCCATGTCCTGGGTAATCCGCAGCACTTGTGGTAGGGCCTTAAAATATGTTCTCAAGGAGGGGGTTATGTCCCCAGGGGCTTTTGCTTTTTTATTCTTATTCTTACTTTGAGATTTGGTTTGGGTGGTAAGTATTTCTTTTGTTGTGTCTATTTTCTTTTTTTTTTGTCCGCACCTTTTTTTGAAGCTCACCCCAAGTGCCTTCTGGGTTTGGTAGTTTATCCCCCTCCAAACTTACCACTTTTCCTTTATTTTTGGTTTTACTTCTAGTGACTCTTAATTGCGGGTGTGGTGGTGGTGGGGAATTATGCAGCAGACTGTTCGCCTCTACCTCTGCACCCTTTTTAAATAAATCAAAGACCTTACTTGTATAGTGGTCCTCCAAGCTTTGTATACTTAGCTCCTGGCTCTCCTTCTCCACTTCAGTGCTCTCTGTTACAGCCTTCGCTGCATCTCGCTCTCCCCTAGGAGACAACAGCACCCTCAAGGAGGTCTCCCCTCTCCGCCCGCTGGTGACTGCAGCAGCCGCCGTGTGCGTGCACCGAGCAGCAGCCGCGCCTGATCTCCACGGCTGCCCGCCCCCAAAGTGGGAGAATGGAGAAAAATCTCACGTATGGCGGGCACATTCACGGGGGTGCAGCGCTCTCAGCGCACTCAGCGTTTTCCCAAAACGCCGCTCGGCGGATCAACGCGGGGAGAGCAGCTCCCAGACAGCAAGCAGCAACGGGAGCCACAGGCGTGCAGCGTCCTCGATATCACAGCGTCACTCGGTGAATTCAGGTCAGAAAGAACAGAAAGAGCGGTTCCAAAGTAAGGGGTAGGAAAGTCGCCAACCGCGCTCAGTTTTCCGTCAGTTACAGCCAATTACAGCCATCACGTAGTAGCAGCGAAGGTCTCAGGAGACTGCCGACGTGCGAGCCGCGTTAGCCTACGGCCGCCATGTTTACCCCAGTAATCGCCATGTTCACTAACTTTGTACCTGTTTTCTGTGAGCGAGGGAAATTTGCAATGCTTTGGCTGCCGATGTGATGTGCTTGATCCAGAGTGTCTATATACATTCTCTCTACTTGCAGGCTTCTCCAGCGGCAGGACAGGGACACACAAAGTTAGGCTTTCCACTGTTGCTGTTATGTTTATTTGTTTGTTCCACCACTGAGCAGTCTCTCTAAGTTTCATGTGCAGGCAGTCTTCACCACTACGGGAGCTGGTTACACACTGCAGGTGCGAGGGCCTTACACAACTGACATAGGCCTTGCTTTCTTCCCCTGCTGGTGGAGAGCTTCCGTGTAGTTGGTGGTCTATACCTTGCTGTGCAATGCCGCCCCTCGAGTGTTGAGGGCACACAGTGTTGACTGGGGCACTCCTCTCTTTTAACCAAGCTCTCCCTCCCGGGGTCAGTATGTATAGCATGTGTGAGTGTACACTCACTCTCTTCTATACCCAAACAGATCACCCGGGTAGTCATGATCAGTTCGGTATCCAAGAAGACCTTTGAAAGGGGAGCACTGCCAACAAACACCCGACCAGAATCCCTGCGCGGGCAGGACCATAGCACCATATGCAGCAGTGTTTCCTTCCTGTTGGCATCCGTCCCTACTGGCACTTATAATGTCTGCAGCTTCCTGAATCCCGATACAGTGCAGTCAGGCTCGGCCAGGTACAGTATGCCCGAGGGAGGTAGAGGTAAGTTTTCAAACTGAACCATGAATCCGCCCGCCCTAATGAATGGCAGGCTTCTGCTTCCTCCTTTGAGTATTTACTGCCTGCCTTTGACCCAGTGAATGATCTTCCATAAATATAGCCCACGTCCAGTCTCACTCATACCAACGTCATACCTATCTCTAAGGTTAGGTTACTAAATGGGCCTACAGTGTGACAGGTCAGACAAGAGGGTGTAAAGAATAAAGAAGCACAGTACGTTTACTTACATTATTATATGACGACGAGTCAGGAGTCAGTGAGTCACGCTCTCTCCTCTCCGGATGAGTCGACTGAACTCTCAGAACTGGTCTGGTCTTCTACTCGACTTTCAGTAACGTGGCACTGGTGCACCACGCACAGGCACATCACTGCAGCTTTCAGAAATGGCCAATCACCTCAACCTGGCTTGATATAGCTATATGTGATTGGCCATACTGAACAGAGCAGCAAACACCCACGTGTGGCACCATGATCCTGACCCTGCTGTCTACTCAACCAATCCTGGTGCAGGCTTAACAGCGCCACTCTGCCAGGATTGGCCTACGAGCAGGAGAAAATCTGCCCATATTGAGACTGGGGCCCCGGGTCCCTGCCAGTGTGTCTCAGTGCTATAGGGGGAGGGCCTAATAGGTACTACGCATGCGCAGGCCAGTTTCAATTATGAGTACTCCTGGCTGTCACATGCGCAGTCACCCTGACCCAGATGCAGCTGCTTACACTCTCTGACTGTGCACTGTCACTCACTCTGCAGGCCCGCCCCCCCATGGCCCACTTCCATAGGCAATGCCCAATTCTGTCGGGCTCCTCCTGGCCCAGTAGTGCTGAGTCAGTGCGCTCGGATTTATTTTAAACAAATGTGTGTTTCAACTTTTGTTATGCATGTTGGCACCAGCGGCGGTCGTCCATGGCTAGTGGGGCAATGCCACAACACCCCAATGGACGCACCACCACTGGTCTCCCTCCTTCTGTCTCTGTCCCTCTGTCTCCGTCCCTCCCTCCCTCTGTCTCCCTCTCTCACTGTCTCCCTCTCTCTCTTTCTCCCTCTCTCTCTGTCTTACTCTCTCTCTCTCCCTCTGTCTCCCTCCCTCTGTCTCCCTCCCTCTGTCTGTCTCCTGCTCCTTCCCTCTGTTTCCCCTGACTCCCTCCCTCTGTCTCACCCTGCCACCCTCCCTCTGTCTCCCTCTCACTGTCTCCTCCTGCTCACTCCCTCTGTCACCCTCTGTCCCGCTCTCTCTGTCTCTCTCTCTTGCCTCTCTGTCTCTGTCTGTCTCAGTCTCTGCCTCTATCTGTCCGCCCTGTCTCTGCCTCTATCTGTCTGTCTGTCCCTGTCTCCCTCACTCTGTCTCCCTCTCTCTCTTTCCCTGCCTCCCTCCCTCTCCCTCTGTCTCCCAGTCCCTGTCTGTCTCAGTATCTGCCACTATCTGACTGTCCCTGTCTCTGCCTCTATCTGTCTGTCTGTCCCTGTCTCTGTCTGTCCCTGCCCCCTCCCTCTGTCTCCCTCTCTGTCTCCCTGTCTCTGTATCTATCTTTATGCCCCTGTCCCTGTATCTTCCTCTGCCTCTATCTGTCTCTGTCTTTCCCTGTCTCTATCTTTTTCTATCTGTCCCCTCCCACTCTCTGCCTCTCTCTGTCACCCTCCTTCTCACTCTGTCTCTCTCTCTGTCTCCCTCCCTCTCTCTATCTCTCTCTCTCCCTCTCTCGCTCTGTCTCTCTCTCTCTGTCTCCCTCTCTCTCTCTGTCTCCCTCTTGCTTGTCTCCCTCTTGCCTGTCTCCCTTCCTCTGTCTCCCTTCCTCTGTCTCACTCCCTCTGTCTCCCTCCCTCCCTCTGTCTCCCACCCTCCATATGTCTCCCCCTCTATCTGTCGCCCTCCCTCTGTCTCCGTCCCTCTGTCTCCGTCCCTCTGTCTCCTCTCTCTGCCTCCCTCTATCTCTGCCTCCCTCAGTCTCTGCTTCCCTCTCTCTCTCTCTCCCTCTCTCTCTGTCTCCCTCTCTCTCTGTCTCCCTCTCCCTCTGTCTCCTTCCCTCTGTCTCCCTCACTCTGTCTCCCTCCCTCTGTCTGTCTCCCTCTCCTTCCCTCCGTTTCCCCGTGACTCCCTCCCTTTGTCTCACTTTGCCACCCTCTCGCTGTCTCCCTCTCTCTGTCTCCTCCTGATCCCTCGCTCTGTCACCCTCTCTCTCTCTCCCTCTGTCTCCCTCCCTCTCCCTCTTTGCCTCTCTCTCTCTGCCTGTCTCAGTCTCTGAATCTATCTGTCTGTCCCTGTCTTTGCCTCTATCTATCTGTCTGTCTGTCCCTGTCTCCCTCCATCTGTGTCCATCGCTCTCTCTCCCTGTCTCCCTCCCTCTCCCTCTGTCCCTGTCTGTCTCAGTCTCTGCTTCTATCTGGCTGTCCCTGTCTCTGCCTCTATCTGTCTGTCTGTCCCTGTCTCTGTGTGTCCCTGTCCACCTCCCCCTGTCTCCCTCTTTGTCACCCTGTCTCTACCTCTATCTGTCTACCCCTGTCCCTGTCTCTGCCTCTGCCTCTATCCATCTCTGCCTGTCCCTGTCTCTATCTTTGTCTGTCTGTCTCCATCCCTCTCTCTGTCTCTCTCTGTCTCCCTCCCTCTCTCTCTATATATTTCTGTATTTGTCTCCCTCCCTCTCTCTATCTCTCTCTCTCTCCCTCTCCCTCTCGTTCTCTGTCTCTCTCTCTCTGTCCCCGTCTCCCTCTCTCTCTCTGTCTCCCTCTTGCTTGTCTCCCTCTTGCCTGTCTCCCTCTTGCCTGTCTCCCTCCATCTGTCTCCCTCACTCTGTCTTCCTCCCTCCCTCTATCTGTCGACCCTCCCTCTGTCTCTGTCCCTCTGTCTCCCTCTCTCTGTCTTCCTCTCTATCGGTCTCTATCTCTCTCTCTCTGTCTCCCTCTCACTCTGTCTTCCTCCCTCTGTCTCCCTCTATCTGTCTCCCTCGTCCTCTCTCTGTCTATCCTGGACTCCCTCCCTCTGTCTCTGTCTCTCTCTGTCTCCCACGGTTTCCCTCTCTCTCTGTCTCCCTCCCTCTGTCTCCCTCCGTCTGTCTCCTTCTGTCTCCCTCCCTCCATCTGTCTGTCTCCCTCAATCTGCCTCTCTCTGTCTGTCTCCCTTCCTCTGTGTCCTTCCCTCTGTCTCCCTCCTCCCTCTGTCTCCCTCCCTCTGTCACCCTTCTCCCTCTGTCTCCCTCCCTCTGTCTGTCTCTGTTTCCCTCCCTCTGTCTCCCTCCCTCTATTTCCCTCCTCTGTTGCCCTCCTCCCTCTGTCTGTCTCCCTTCCTCTGTCGTGCTCCTCCCTCCGTCTGTCTCCCTCTGCCTGTTTCCCTCTGCCTCTCTCCCTCGGTCTTCCTCTGTTTCCCTCTGTTCCCCTCCTCTGTCTTCCTCCCTCCATCTCCCTCTGTCTGTCACCCTCTGTCACCTCATCCCAGCTTCCTGGGCACACACACAGCTGCATCTGAGCACTTCACAGGTTTTTAAAAGACCATATAGCAGAGTGTCTAGAAATGCCTCTTAGTTAGCAGCAGTTATGTGCTAAGTGCCTGCGACAAACCCACCATTTGCAGGCGACACAGTACTGTGTCGGGACACACAGTTTGGAAAGCTCTGAAGTAGAGAGACCTCCACGCTGGCCTGTGTCTAATCCAGAGACGTCACCAGAACTCATGGAAATCGGGGCTGTTCAAATCCCTTTGTCCAAAGAAGAGACAGAGAGCAGACGGGTACAGGGTTGGTGTATGTACTGTGGGAAAAAGGTCACCACGTTAGAGAATGTCCCACTAAACCTAAGTCCTCCGAAGCATGGTCCCAGAAAAAAGGGTGGCTGTGTCCACTCCACATCATTACATGCAACCCTGTCAGGAGATCCCCCTGGTAGTGGGGAAACTAACAAAGTTTGGCAACTCCCCTCATTGACTACCTCTGACCTTCATGATACAGAATCTCACATAGTGTTCCCCATGAATCTCGAGTGTAGTGACCAGTCCCATCAGGTAAAGGTCATGTTAGATTACGGCGCTACGGGAAACTTTATAGATAATGGATTGGTCACATATCTTGGGTTACAGGTGGTACCTAGGAAGATAGCTGAAGAGGTATTTGTCGTAGATGGCAAACCTTTGAAATCAGGTTTGATCATTGAGCAAACAGAGATAGTTCTATTGACCTTAGCCATGGCGGGGAAAAACATGTGGAAAAACTATCTCTGAATATCATAGAACCACCACAGTATGAGGTTATTCAGGGTATGCCTTTGTTATGTCATCATAACCCCACTATAGATTGGGAAACAAAATCTATTCAGTTCCAGTCAGAAGAATGTTGAGGACATTTCGTCCCAAACAATCCCTCACAGGCAGCGGCTCTGATGCATTTGTATGTGGTGGCAACAGTGGCCGAGAAAGATATTAAGTTACCTGAAGAATACTCTCAGTACAAGGATGTCTTTAGCGAGACCCAGGCGGAACAGTTGCCCCCTCATCGGGAGTTTGATTGTAGGATAGACTTGGTAGAGAGGGCTACGATCACTGCATGTAGGGTGTATGCATTGTCTGTGCCAGAGACTAAACATTTGCGTGAACATCTGGATCATTATCTGGAAATAGGGTTCATTAGACCTTCACAGTCACCGTTGCATCCCCACACTTAATAATATTTAAGGCCAATGGCGGTCTGAGGTCTTGTGTGGATTATCGAGTATTAAACAAAAACACTGTTAGAAACCGATACCCCCTACCCATCATTTCTGTGCTGCTTGACCAGGTGAGAGAGGCCAAAATATACACAAGTTGGACTTGAGGGTGGCGTTCCGATTGGTGCGTGTCAAGAATGGTGATGAATGGAAAACAGCGTTTAAGACTTGTTATGGCTTGTTTGAATATATTGTCATGCCTTTCGGCCATAGCAATGCCCCGGTGGCATTTCAGTATTTTCTTAACAACGTTCTGAAGGAATTGTGGACCTGTTTGTTGTGGTGTATATTGATGACATCCTCATCAGGGCAGGTCTTCTTTCTTCTTGTTCTTCTTTGTAGTTTTGGAACCGGGATCTGAGGAAGGAAGGTTCAGGGTGCTCCTAAATACTAAATTCCGGGGCATTACAGGTAGGGAAAGGACAGGGACCAATGGGTCCCTTTCCTGGGGGTGAGTACACCCCCTATCCTGCCACTCTCCAGTGGGAGAGGGGCAGGAGCCTAGCCCTCATTGGTTAGTGCTCCTCATCTTCAAGATGGCGAGAGCCTGGAGTTGCGCTTCACCTCGCCTCCCCCACCTGAGGGGTGGTGTTAGCAGCGGCTGACAAACCTCCTTTCCTCACTTTGGTTTCCCCGCCTGCCTTCCCACCAGAATGGGGGTCAGAACCAGTTGGGACTCATTGCGGAGTACAGCAAGTGGTCTGGAGAAGCTCACAGCATGCTGTCGAAGCTTCCCCTACCCATCCTGGGGGAGGGGCCCTAGCACCTCGCCCCAGGATGTGCATTGTTGCAGGCCCACAAGCACGGATGGCTCTCTACCCAGGGGTCCAGCAACATGTCTGCTGGGTGGCAGCCTAATCTGCCTCTCAGTCATGATGCTGGTTGTGGGTTAGTTTCAGGGGGCAACTCTAAGTTGCCCTCTGTAGTGCATTCTACATTAAATCCCACACTGGCATCAGTGTTTATTTAATGTGCTGAGAAGTTTGATACCAAACTTCTCAGTCTTCAGTGTAGCCATCATGGTGCTGTGGAGTTCGTGATGACAACCTCCCAGTACCTTTCTCCTCCATCTTGTGAGTTGCAGCCTACCTGTGCCCCAGATTGCAGTGAGCAGAGTCCAGGAAGTAGTAAGGAGGCAGACTAGTGCTGTCTCTTCCCCAAAACAAAAGTAAAAAAAAAAAAGATTTTCCCTTTCTGTGATTACTGTCTTTGCCTGTGGTTGTTACCGTTTAAAATTGTAGTTTCAACCTGCCTGTGATTGCCTATTTTATCACCTGTTTTGTGTTTGTGTTTTAAACTTGCAGTTTTTCCTGCCCATGATTTCTTCCATTTGACATTTTGAATTGGAGAGGGGGTACAGTTTTATTCAACCAGTATTGTGAGATTTCAAGTTAGTGAGGCCTTTACCTGCAGAAGTCCAAAGTGTGGATTGAGCCTGTCTGTCTCCTAGGAGATTCTGAACAGGAGTAGCAGCGTCCAACTCCCTGGCCAGCAAACCTTGTCTGAGGTCACTGGGACCTTATATGGTCTGCTAGTGGTTGGTACATGAATACACTGATTGTTGGTTGTATCTGATGTTTCTATTGGATTAGGGTTAGTGTCATCATTGGTTGGGTATTTGAGTGTTCTGATTGGTTTCTGGGTCTGTGATTCAATCAATGTAGGGTTGGGACTAGGGCTAGGGTTAGAATATCTATTGGAAGTAGGGACTAGTGTTTCTTGTGTTATTGGTTGCTGGGACTTGGGTGGGACTAGGGCTAGGGTTAGACCTTTAATTGGAAGTAGCGATTAGTGCTTCAGGTGTGATTGGTTGCTGGACTAGTTGTGGGACTCCGAGTAGGGTTAGGCTTTCTATTGGAAGTAGGGACTAGGGCTTCCTCTGCCATTTGTTGCTTGGACTTGGGCTGGGACTACTGGTAGGGCTAGGGCCTCTATTGGACATAGAGATCAGGGTTTTTTAACTGATTGGGTGCTTGGACTCGAGCTAAGATCGGCTGTAAGTTCCTGGTCTCCTATTGGTTCTAGATTTTCCAGGGCTAGTGTTGTGATTGGATAGTGTTAGGGTTAGGGTTGCCATTGGCTATCGGGGTCGCCTGATTCCTAGAGCTATAAAAGACCAGGGTTAGGGCATCTCAGCCCGGGCGTCAAGGCTAAGGGCAGAGAGGACAAGGACAGTTGCCTGTTTGAGCCTGTGAAGGGTGGAAAGGACAAGGGCAGTTGCCTGTTTGAGCCTGTTCGAGACTGATCAGGACCAGGGCCAGAAATGCTGCCCAATATACATACCTCCTTTATTCATCTATGTACTTTCAATGTACTTATGGATCTATATATGTATCACTTTCTTCTAATTTAGCATTTCCAATGCACTACCCTATTTCTCAGCCTATACTTCGCTCAATATATCTTCTAGCCCAACCTTCTGACTCATTTCAAACTTATTTCTACTACTCTTTCCAATGCACTACCCTATCTCTCATCCTATACATCTATCAATATATCCTCTACATCCACGCTCTCATTTATCCCAAACCCATACCACTACTATGATCGCCAAAATAACCCTTTCTAGACTCTCTCCTACTCTACCCCTCCTTGCATCATCTGACACATCTTTTACTATACCGATCCCTAAAACAAACCTTTCCAACTCTCTCCAACTCTTCTCACTCCAAGTAACAGACTAATATCCACCACTGAAATTACTTTCATATTTCACCATATTAATTCACCACTAATCCTTTATGGGC